>NC_054874.1:51487456-51507803 GCF_018320785.1 Cheilinus undulatus
ATCCTGTTATGGATGTGAGCAGTCAAACCTCAGAGGTGCTCTTCAGATAGAAGCCCAGTCTGTCTGCAGTTTCCACAGATGGAGTTACACTCCGTATGATTACTGCTCAAATGGTTCATTGGTTCATAATTAACTCGATTAAAGTCTTATGGTCCAGATAAAGGACAGGAGAATATATTGAATACATATCATACAGTCAAGGCTGAGCTTTCTGGGGCCAGGGAGGTCAGTAAAACCAGGATCCATTCTAAAGTTAATCTGTGAAAACCAGATTTTATTTTTAACCTGAATAATAACAACTCTTATCACAGCAAGACATTAAAGCTCCTACAGATACATCTAAATTTTATAAATACTAAAGCTCCTATAAATAAATCTAAATATTAATAATATTAAATCTCATATAAATAAATCTAAATATTAAAAATATTAAAGCTCCTATAAATAAATCTAAATATTAATAATATTAAAGCTCCTATAAATAAATCTAAATATTAATAATATTAAATCTCATATAAATAAATCTAAATATTAAAAATATTACAGCTCCTTTAAATAAATCTAAATATTAATAATATTAAATCTCCTATAAATAAATCTAAATATTAATAATATTAAAGCTCCTATAAATAAATCTAAATATTAAAAATATTAAATCTCATATAAATAAATCTAAATATTAAAAATATTACAGCTCCTTTAAATAAATCTAAATATTAATAATATTAAATCTCCTATAAATAAATCTAAATATTAATAATATTAAAGCTCCTATAAATAAATCTAAATATTAATAATATTAAATCTCATATAAATAAATCTAAATATTAAAAATATTAAAGCTCCTATAAATACATCTAAATATTAATAATATTAAATCTCCTATAAATAAATCTAAATATTAAAAATATTAAAGCTCCTATAAATAAATCTAAATATTAATAATATTAAATCTCCTATAAATAAATCTAAATATTAATAATATTAAAGCTCCTATAAATAAATCTAAATATTAATAATATTAAATCTCCTATAAATAAATCTAAATATTAATAATATTAAAGCTCCTATAAATAAATCTAAATATTAATAATATTAAATCTCATATAAATAAATCTAAATATTAAAAATATTAAAGCTCCTATAAATAAATCTAAATATTAATAATATTAAATCTCCTATAAATAAATCTAAATATTAATAATATTAAAGCTCCTATAAATAAATCTAAATATTATGAATATGAAAGCCTAACTGTAGGTCAGTTGCTGTGCCGCTGGTTTTTATGACAGCAGGGACAGAATAAGTGCTTGGAATTGTTATTATTTATCCTAAATCAGCTTCAGAATCATGAGCACACATGTTGAGGAAAATGTCTGAGGTCAGAGTTTTGTAGCTTTTATTGATCCTGGATTAGATGTACATCAGTCCCAGGTCTCTGGTTGGAACAGCCTGTCTGTAGGCTCCTTTTCCTTCTTTGACAGGTGAACACATGAACACCTGTTTATGTTTACATTCACCCACCCACCTGCAGCTCCTATCCAATAGGAGACTGCCTGGGAGCGGAGCCCAGTGCATTCTGGGTGAAATGGATGACGTGTGGCATTTATTGGCAATAACTGGTGAAAGTGGGTTAGAAGTGGTTAAAAGGATGGTAAAACTGTGTGGAAAGAGTGGTATGATTAAAATAATTCAATAGCATGCCCAATAATAGCTGGACAACTAGATAAGCGTTAGTTATGACGCTAGCACAATGCCACTGATCAGACACACATGCACTGACATGGCAAATAAATCACACTGGGGGTGGGGGTGGGGGGCATTCACTGGGTTCTGCAGCAAAAGCATGAATAAAGTTTTTGTGCAGCACACTTTTCCCTCTCAGAATGGCCCTAACGTCCTTTGTGTCTGTCCTCAGGGCTCGTACTCTCTGCCTCAGTCGGACTTCTACCTGCCTGACATGGATCTGCCCTACTGGCTGACTAACGGACATTACCGCGTTCAGGGCGTGCTGGGCAGCGAGGGCAACGAGCTGGGCTGTCTCAAAATCGCCCTGGCCCTTCACTCCGACTAAAACCAACACCAAGGACACACCAGAGGTTTCAGGTCTTTTTGCACGTAAACATGATTGAAAACTGGGAAATGAAAGCAGAAGTTGCACAAAGTACTGAGATTTAAAAGCCTCACTAAAGGTCAATGAAAAATATGTTCTGCATTAACTTGAAGGTTGAACTTCTGCAGTCTTAGAACGCTTCTGATGCACGCTCAGCTAGTTAATTTAGTTACAAAGAAAACCACGATCCCTGCTTCAATGCTTCAGTGATAACTAGACAATCACACAAACACAAGTTTAATGAAATCTGATCTTAACAGTGTTTCCTCTTTTATAGGGCCTAGAAACATATAAACTAGAACGTTACTGCCAGGATAATGTCTCCAAGTTTCTCCAAGTGTTCAATCATCTCTGAAACATTTAAAAAAATACTTTGGATGGATAGAAAAAGTAATTTTAATGTTATTTTATTCTTTAATGCTTGCAATTCAAGTTAGAATAACTTTCCTTTGAGTTAAGGTTAGCTGTTTCCATTATTTTATTTAATATAAGCACCAATATGCACCATAGGACCAAAACACTGGTAACTTTTCAGACTGAACACAGAAACTACATCCCTAAAATCCAAACATGATCAGATATTCTTCTTATTTTGACTCTATTGTCTGTTCAAGGTCCACAACGAAAGAAATAATCACCCCGTTATCAACACCAGTGATGATGGTTTTTTGGTCTAAGTCTCCAGCAGAGCCAACATTTCTCTCATGTTTGACCATGAAAATAGCTCAGTTTGTCCAACAGGTCACTTCTGCCTGATTAAAAAACTCTCCTCTGATTCGCTGGTAGGCAGCATTTCATCAATACAACTCAACTTTTACACATCAGCTTCCACCATCAGTTCGTGCCACGTTAGATGCCGATGGGCCGATGTCTGTGAAAAAGGGCCGATACCGACCAGTACAGGCTTTAGACCGATGCTTCTTTGCATCCCAGATGTTGCATTACACTCAGCTCACAGTACGCCAGGATACCGTCTTCACATGAGGATTTGATCAGGATATTGTTGGTTCCTCTTGGTTTTCTCCCCCGTGTTAGCAGTGTGGTCTTGTTTTCTCTGTTGACTGATGACTCAGCCTGTCCTGGGCCGAGGGTGGCATGCCTCAATGTTGTCACAGCCCAGCTCTATTCCCTTGGATAGGGGAGAAAACAGCCACCAGCTGTACCACAGAGCTAATATCCTGTTCGCCGGGCCACCCTGCATTGTCAGTGGCCGCTGCCCCGGCATGTGAGCAGGGTTTAACATGGAGCCTGGAGCCATTGTCGTTCATCCTCATGTGTTGTTCCAAGTCTGTGACCCTGCTGTCCTGGTCGGCAAACCACCTTTTTTTTTTGTTTGTTTTTTTTTTTAGCATTCTGGATATGCCGCTTTCACCTCCTCCAACTCCAGGACGCCCGGTGAAAGAGTCAAGCAACTTTGTAAAGACCCCCTCAGCTGATGGAGCCCTTTTAGGACCCATGGCGACTGGTTTCCAGGCTTCACTGGTTGTTTTTGCTGCATCTGCTGTTAGTATAGCAGCTATCATCGGTCTGCTTGGGAATGATTTTTTAAAAAGATAAATATTTGGGCTGTTTATGCCTTTACTTGATAGTGGAGGGTTAGGGTTAGGGTTAGACAGGCCTACAGTGGTGGTGAGAGAGTGGAGGAGAAAGGTGTGGGACAGAGGCCACAGGCGGGACTTGAACCCGGGCCGTCAGCTTGCATGGGGAACAACCTTACGGCGAGGCCACCTGCACCCATGTGAAGATGATTTCTAGTGTAATTCTCAGGCACAGTATCTCTTTTAGAAATAAATGTAAGTAATATTGAGAGTTTTGAGGTTTTAGTCACAAATAAGACTGTAAATATTTTTTCACCATACAGAAAAATCCCCAGAGCACGCAGTGGATGCAACAGTCTCATGGTGGTACAAATGTTTTAGCCAGACGGCGCTCACAGCCTCGGTTTCAGAGCTCCTCAGCGGCGTTTTTTACTGCTTTGTTCTGGAAGTTTACCTCGGCATTCCTCGTTCGTATTTATTTATGTAGCTCAGCCTCCTGAACATGTCAGCGATAAAAAACTGAAAGGACTCTGATGAAAAGGAGTCCTGTCCTGGCTTTAGCAGCAGCTACAGAGCTGTACACTTCCTGTAAACTTTACCCTCCAAAATACAAGTCTGAGCAGTTTCTCTGCCACCACTGCTTGTTGACAAAGCTGGTATGTCCCATCACCTCCTGATTTTGATTGGTCAGTGACAGAGATGAGCCTGTTTTTCAAGTTTTCAGCTAAAAACAGAGGGCGCTTTAGCACCGTGATAATCTTTGCCTTTTCTGAGCTGCACCAGTTTGCATTTATTTAAACTGTGGAGTCAATATTTTTCTTTATGAAAAATGATTTCCTAAACTTCTGTTCAGATTTAAGGAATTCTAAATCAAATCCTGAATCAAATGTGTGCTCCTCTCCGATGATACTGCAGCTCATTGCTCAGCTCTCGCTCTGTAGTGATGGAAAGTTGATTCTAATCAGATTTAGTTGGAAACTCCTCAGATGAACAAAGCAGCAGCGTGTGCTCCTGGCACTGAATTAAAGAGAGCTTTTCAAAGACACAGAGGCTCCGACTCATTAAGGTTAGACTGTTTCCTCTAATTAGAGACAGAAATCCTTTATCTCTCCTGAGATTTAGACACAGACACACCAGTGCAGCTGTGGTGCTGGATGCAGTTTCTGCAGTCTTGTCTGAATCCTGCACAGATCCGAGCTCTCAGGCTGACCGAGTTCAAGGAGGGCAGGTAGACTTTACTGAGAGACTGGACTCTGAAAATGTGATTTTGGTTTATTTAAAAGTGCAAAAGAAAGTTTCCTTCCTGAGTGGAGCTAGAAAATACGACTCAGCAGAAAAGGAAAACCAACAGTCTCATCTTTGTGATTTTAATGTCCCCACACTTGTGGATGAAGCCTTTTTAAAATCATTTATATTTCTTTCTTGTAGAGATCAGAAATATATTTTTGATTATCTTAATTTTGCAGAAGTTTAAAGTAACAGGAGTTTAAGCTGATTTGTTTAAGCTTTTAGAAGTAGACTCATAGACTCATGGAGCTTTGTTAATGAAGGCCAAGTGTAACATCCAGGTTTGACCACTAGGAGGAGATGTTTAATGCCAAAATACACCGTCTCATAGTCTCATACCACGACACAAACTGCAGTGTGCCTGAGTCTGTTCTCCTGATCTTGATGCTGACATTTTAGATATGGCAAGACTTTTCAATTTCACTTTAAAAATAAAACAAACTTTTATTTTGAAAGCCTGTTGGATTGAAAAGTAGCTTCATAGCAGTTTTTTTTTTTTTTTTAACCCAAAGCTGCAACGAGAGAAAGAGAAAGCAGCAGGCTGACAATTATTGACATTTCTCAGTCCATTTAGAGTCTTCCAGAGAAAAAATGAATGTTTGATTCTCTTACAAACACAGATTAAAGGATCGCATGTGCTTCCAACACAGGTGTGCAGTTTGACCTGTGCTCAGCTGTTTGGCTGCAGCTTCAGGTTTTAGAATAATGGAGGCCTAGACCTCCTTTTAGTACCCAGGTATCAAAACAGAAAGCATTACAACTGTATGTTTCTCATAATAAAGTTTTAAAAGTCTGGGGCTGTTAACATCCTACTTTACTCATGAAATTATAAATAGAGTCACAAAGCTCAGTCTTTCAGTTACTGCCAAAAAACCCGGTGAAGAAAGGTACAAATTCAAATGCGTCTTTAGCTGACACATTGTCCTACCGCCTGCAAGCATTGGATATTTCACAAAAGAGGTATAAATAAATAAATCAATAAATACCTTCATCTAAGTCTGCTGGTTCTGGTTTAAACTGCAGTTCCTGGGCCATGTCTGAAGAGTTTCATTGGTGCCATGTGGATCAGAAATCACAAACTCATGAGAGAACAAAAACATGCAAACAGCATCACATGGAAATCATGGAAATGTTTTTGTTCACCATGAAACAGGAAGGATTTTTTTTCTCAGAGACTTCAGACACTGTTAGAGCTTTAAGTATGATCATAGTGGATTAAAATGTGCCAAAACAGTTCTAATGATGTACAGAAACACTGTTTACCAAGCAAGTTTGACTGTTTTACAGTAACTTCAAATCTTTTCTGATTCAGAATGAGAGTTTTAGTCTCAGGAAGTTTGTCGCCTGTAAGTTTAGTGACTTGTTTTAACAGGGAGAGCCTGGATGTTCTTGTCCTGTGAGTTTTACTGATATTCGGATTAGAAGAGGCCCTCATTGTGGGCTGAATTCAAGAAGAACCTCTTAGACCCTCATTGATATCAGTCCTCTCCTTTTTTCAGTCAAAAATGTTGTGCTTGATTTTTTATTCTGTGTTTTAAGACTCTGAGAAAGAAAACCTTCCTGTTCCATGGCGAGCAAAACTCCCCATGATGACTTCTGCTTAAGCTCACTGGAACCCACTGGCACGAGAACCACACCATTTCTGTTCTTCACATCACATGTGTGTGAAGTTTCTGCAGTTTTTAAAGGGGGTGAGTTTTACCTTCCTAACGATGTCGTGGTACTAGAATAGCTCTAATGTTAGCAGGAGGGAGCTGCTGTTCCATTAGTGGGATTATTCCTTTAAAAGCAGCAGATTTGTTTTAAATTTGTGCTTCTTTATTTTTGTGGGCAGTTCTTACCTGTGCAGGTGTTACATGGACTTAAAGGAAGCTGGCCGTTATAATACATTCATTCTTCCTGTTTGTATGGCGGTAAACATGGGGGGAATGATTCTAGTTTACTGAGAATGGACACGTTAGCTTTTACCTGCTGTTTCTGATGTTAGTCCTATCATTTTGTTCCTGTTAAGAAGTCTAATGGAAACCAGCATCTGCTTTCAGTTCTCATTTTATTTATCATTCTGCCTTTTCTACTTCCTGTTTTATTCTCAGTCTGTTTTTTCATAACCACTGATTGTTTTTTTTGTTTTTTTTTATAAAAGAGTTTTCAGCCAATAAGCTGAAGCTCTGCAGGGAATTTAGCAGACTTGTTTCTTGCAGTGTGACTGATGTATATTAGATTTGTACTGATTTTTTTATCATGATTGTTGTTAGTTTCTTTTCCCTAAGTGCCTGCTTAGATCATTAAGAGGAAAAAAATGAAATTAAATAAAAAAAGAGACAAAAGATGAAATCCAGACGTGTTTTATTAGATAATCATGATTTGATTATATTTTATGTTTTTAGAGTCTAGCTTATGAATTTGGATGATGAGCTAGTTTCAATGCTGATGAATGTTTCCACATACACCATATACTCTTTTTAATAAACCTGACACCACAAACACTGCATTTCTCATGTTTATTTCTCCATCACAAGCCTGCAGAGAACCCGCTGTTTTACAGAAACCCTACCCTATTTTACCAGAGAGTGAAACTCAAAACAAGAACCTCCATACATGAGACTCAGTGTGTTAGAGGATGTTTAATCCTCCATCTTTCTATTCCTCATGCATTGAACCAGCTCTAGGACAAAATAATGATGTTTCTATTCCAGCCAACAGAGCCTGTGTTTACTTTCAATCTCTTAATTTTAACTTTAAAAGTTTCTGCAGAGTTCCTGTGTTAGGAAGTGGTAAAAATATCCAGGTGGGCCAGCTCTAACTGAGTCTGTTTGGAGGGTCATCATTTCAAGTCCCAGCAGGGACCAAAGGGTTCAAATGAAGACCGGTCGCTGAGGATAAGCCTGTTGACTTCCTGGGAGCTTTTGGACTCCCAACAGCTCAGGCGTTCTTTCTTCTGTAACCGTTCATGCTGACATCTCTGTATTAGTGTTTGATGATCATTCATCGCCTTCGCTTATCCGGGGTCAGGCTCTACTCCTAGCTCCCTCTGGATGTCTGAAGTCCTCACTCCATCTCTAAGGCTGAGCCAGACCCATCCAGAGGAACCTCATGTTGGCCGTTCGTGTCATTACCCAGAATTCATGACCGTAGGTGAGGGTTGGGAGGTAGATGGACCAGCTCAGCTCCCTCTTCACCACAGCGGTCTGGCACAACGACCTCGGTACTGCTGACACTGCCCCTGTCAGTGTCCCGCTCCCTTTTACCCTCACTCATGAACAAGACCCCGAGATACTTGAACTCCCTCACTTGGGGCAGAGACTCACTCTCCACTCAGAGAAGTGTTTGATGTTCAGTCGACCATTTCTGTGTTTGTACAAAGGAATTTTGTGTTTTTGGACTGCTCCTGAATAGTTAGTAAGCTAACCATTAGCAATGTGCTAACATTCCCTGCGCTGTCCTCTCTGTTGGTTCAACAGGTTCAACCATCAACCTAAAGAACAGAGACACAAGCCGACATCTTTGTGTTCATTGTAGAGAAACCAATCATCTACAGAAAAACTCAAGAAAATCTCTTGGTGCTTACAATTGAGTTTTTTGTGCAGGATTAAATACTGAAACTTGTCTGATGGATTTTTTGTTTTACAGTTTAAAATCAAAAGATTTCGCCCCCATCGCAAATTAGGTTATGGGAAATTTTACAGACTTTCATCTGATTGCAATGAACAAACAAAAGGAAATGAAATAGCTCAACACAATGAAAGCTTCAAGTGGTTTCCCCAAATCCCACTGAAAAAGCAACTAATAATGGCTTCTCAAAATTATTCAGCCCCTGAACAGAGTCCCTCACAGCAACTCAAATATGTAAACCAGAGCTGTTTAAGCACGCTTGATGCAGCCAGTCAAGGGCTTCATTATTTGTACTAGGCTTACCTGAGCTGGAAATGAAATACCTGAGCTGTGAGGGCTTTGTTGGGTTAGGGTTAGCTTGTTAGAAATATGGCAAAGCCAAGAGATGGACCAGAAAGTTCAGAGAAAAGATGATTGGCCTTCACAAACAGGGAACAGGATAGAGAAGGAGCAAAGGCTCTGAATGTTCTAGAGACACTGCTGGAAGCAGAGTTCACAGGTTCAGAGTTCCAGGAGCGGTGGTTCCTCTACCTGGAAAAGAACTCTGTGCCCACAGTGAAGCATGGCGGCGGCTCGCTGATGCTCTGGGGCTGCTCTGCATCCTCTGGCAGTGAAACCCTGCAGCATGTGGAAGGACAGATGGATTCACTGAAGTATCAGGAAATCCTAGGAGGAAACACCATGCTGTCTGTGAGGAAACTGAAGCCTGGGCGTCATTGGACCTTCCAACAGGACCATGATACCAAGCATACCTAACAGTCCACCAGGGCTTGGCTGCAGAAGAAGTCCTGGAAGATTCTACAAGGGCCATCCCAGTAACCTGACCTGAACCCCAGAGAAAATCTCTGGTGGGATTTGAGGGAGCAGCATGCAGACCCAAAAGTATGACTGGACTGGAGGTTTGCACATGAGGAATGGGCTAAGATTCCTCAGGAATGCTGCCAGAAGCTGGTGTCTGTCAAGTTTGCTGCAGGTCATAGAAGTGAAAGGGCGCTCTACAAAGTACTAGAGATGCTGACATGAAGGGCTGAATGGTTCTGACAGTGGAGAAGTCAAAAGTTGCATTTTCAGTTGTATTTTTGAAGCGTTCGTTGTGTTGAACTATTTTAATTCCCTTGTTGGAGTCCTTCCTCTTCTTTTTCTCCCTATCTTTTGCCTCCGTCTACCCCTCTGTCTTGACCTGTACCTTCTCCTTTTTCCACTAAGTGAGAAAGCATGTCCACATTTAACCACGAGATGGCAGCATTTACTCCAAAAAGCTAGGGACTTGAGGTTAAACTTCTTGTTTTCCGGTCTTGCAACCTTTACTTCTGCCTCTGCAGAGCAGTGATGCTATGAGGAGTTCTTTTCTGACTTCATCCAGTGATAAATGTGGTCTCATCTTTGATAAAGTGCCTTAAAGCAGAAATGCTTACGTTTGAAGGAAGCTTCAGTGAACTATAACAGCATAAAGTCTGGATAAACCAAATTCCTGCAGCTCTCATTTAAAACCGAACAACTTCTGGGATTTGAAGGCTTTTGTGGATTCTGCAGCAGTGAATGTTAACAGGAAGCAGCAAAGAAAACAGAACACAAAAGGAGGAAAGAGAGGAATTACACATGAAGGAACAAACCAATCCTGGAGTCGAGGGTGTGATGCTGAGTGAGCGAGTGCTGCAGCAAACCCCAAGAATCCAGAGAGATTTTCTGGAAATCTGGATGGTAACTGGAGATTTTTTGGCATGCTTTAGGTTAGGCCAAATACTAATCCAGAATTCTCCTCAGTATGTAGTGTCTAAATATCTATGATGTTAGCTACACAGTAAATCAAATCAGCTCAACACATGAGCAGCACAGTAATCATTTAATCTCATTATCTCACTTTTAAGAACCAAAACTGTGGCCCTGCACGACCAATCAGAACCCATGCTCATTTCCAGGACAAACGACTCATAATGAGGGAGAAAAGCTGCTGAAAATGGCCATCTTAGCTGAAGCTATCCCAATGTGGCTGCTTTGGAAAGAGCGGTTTTAATCCTTTTGAACAGGAAGTAAGCTGCAAAGGTGGCAGAAGTCAGCGGCAGACCCCTAACGTGGTCTTTTGTTACTGTTTTGATTAAGAGCCCCCTGGTGGCCGACTTTAACCTCCTGCGTGTCTGATAAACTCATCCTTTCATACACTGCTGCTAAAAATCTGCTGATTTGGTCCTTATTTAATAAGTGAACAAAGGCAGTCTGAGTATTTCTTCACTCATTTCCCCTGATATGCTGAATCTCCTGCTCTCAGCTGTGTTTAGAAGTAGAAATAACGAGGCCTGGATCGTGTTAGAGAAGGAAACGGTGTTCACGTGTGTTTTCCTCCGTCTCTTCGTTAACCGTTTCAGATCAAACATCCAGATCACACAGAGACGCTGAACCTCCAAAGACGACGCTAACCACAACGTCCAATCATGTTTGATTTCACCTGTCTGCTAATGCATTTAAAGGGACCCGTCTCCTTAAATGAGAAACTTTAGGACTTAAATTATAACAAAGAACAAAGACAGAGCAGCTGTTCAACATGTGGCTTTGTTGTAGTGAAACTAATCCTTTAATAATGCTGCTACTCTACATGCTATTGGAGGTGACTCCAGGACGTCTGGGCCCCGTTATAACGCCAGAGTCAAAGAGGGTTGTGCTGCCTGCAGTTAGTGCTAATGAAGATGAAGACACTGACCAGTACTGGGTGCCACTGGTAGACTCAGAGGGAAGGGGTAAGTCCCCCTGTGGGGCCCAAATGTTTGAAAAATAGCCACTGAATCCCTAGCTGATGCTCCGACTGGTATAAAAACCAGATAAAGAGACCTCTGTGGTGGACAACATTTGTCAAAGGGCCTCTTCATTGTGAAAATGTGCCACGGTTCCCTCTACAGTTCCTTTAAGAGGACAAAAACTTGCCAGAGGTCCCTCTATGTGGACACATTTTTGACACCTTTCTGAGCACTGGTGCCCCGCTGCATACGGGACGGGCCCTGTTTAGCATCTTCACTGCCTCTCAAACATCCTGAGTCCACCACTGGTGGATGGCCAGGACTTTTACCTTTTAGTGTGCTACAGGGGTATCAAAGACGTCCTGTCAGATCCTGGCGAGCTCCCCCATCACCCCGCTGTGATTCCAGCGTGTGCCATGAGTTATTAATCCACTCCTCTAAGAAAAGGAGGAAGAGGAGGGTCTAGGGTGGGACTAAGAATATAAAATCAGGCTTTTCCATCATGTCTGTCTCTCTAAAAAAAAAAAAAACAACTTTATTTTTACGCAGCAGATAAGCAGCTGGAAAAAGAATTGTGGTTTAATTCCAGTTTAAGAGAAACAGCTGCAGACCAGTTGCTCCTCTTAATCTCAGACAGGACGTGCTCTGATTGAGCAGCTAAAGAGCTAATGTGGTTTCAGATAGAGAAACCGCAGCATGTGGACTCCAGGCATACTCGTGGTTTAATTCACACCTGTGTTCAATCATTATAGACACTAGAAGACCAGGATAGTTTAAACTGAATCGACATGGAGCCACTGAGTCTCTCAGAAACAGAGCAGCATCCTAACCTTACCTTATTCTCTCAGACATGTGATGTGGATGTGACTGAAATTAGATTAAAGCTCATATTTTTATTATAAATAATCTGGTTTAGATCTGCTCCCTCAGAATTGGATTAAAGTTGAAATGTGCAGAAGCCTGTAGCAGAGTCCAAACCATTTCACCTAGAAGCTTCTGTGCACGTAATGAGGATAGAGGAGGATTCAAAGATGGCTGAACAGCTCCCAAAGCCCTGACAGAAGTTTTACTGATTAAAAAATGATCCTGAGTGTTGTTGTAGATCAGGGCAGTCAAACTCAATCACAGCAGGAGCCTACCCTAACCCTAACTGGACTCTGAGTTTAGGTCCGACCTGAGAGCCTAGCAGGGTCAACATTTAACCCTAAACTGTTAACATCATTGTTGTTGTGTGAAAATAAACATAGCTATGATGACTGAGACTTATAAAGGCTCAAACTCTGAGATAAAAAGTCAAGTTATTGGCTGTCAGCTGATGGGATCTGTTTTTACTGTAGCTCTTAAATGAACTCCTCCTGTCTCTGAAACAACCCTCCATGTGAACTACTGACAAACACTAGTGCGCAGATGAATGGCCTTTATATGACTGTAGTAGTTCTGTTAGTTTGGAGTGTTTGTGAGGAGGTCAGTAGGATTGGGTGAGGATGAGGAAGATGCACAAAGACAGGAAGAAATTCTGCAGACGTGCAGGAGCTGTGATGATGCTGCTTCCTCTGCGTCGGCTTTCTGTCTTTGTTTTGGTCAGAAAATATGTCGTGCAAATTTCTGTTCATTTCTACTTAAGAAGGTACGGTGCATTCATTTTCCTCTTCTTTCTAAAACATCAGAAATTGCATGAAATGCACTTTTTGTGCAGAAGTGGCAAGGCGTTTTTTAATATTTGACAACAAACCTGCTCTGTTTGAGAACTCTGAGGATGTCCGGGAAGGAAGACGCCAACAAGATCACAGTCAGAGTTTGTGTCTGGGATAAATAAAGACATGAACCACTGCCTTCAAACATGGGGGTGAACAAGATCTCAACACAAAAACAAGATCTGACCTAAATTCTGTGTGAAATCTGTCACACTTTCTCTTGTCCACATCTGTTTCCATTGCCTTCTTCCTTTCTCTTTTCCTTTTATCCCCCTAGGGTTCTTTCATTTTTACAACGTTCCTACTTTCTTTCCTCCCTTCTCTTTTGTTGTTTCCTGGTCTCCGTTCCTTCACTCTCCCTTCTCTTGTCTTATTCCCCTATTTTTCTTTCCTCCCCTACTTACCATCTTGTCTAATCTCATCTGTTGTACATCTATTTGTTGAAGGGATGGCCTCCTTGAGATGAACCATCTTGTTTTTAAGGAGGTCCCATCTTGTCACATCCTGTCTATTCTTGCCTGATCAGGTGAGACCTCTTCCCATCCTGGATCAAGTCTTGTCCAGGCCTGTCCCTTCAGGTCTCGTCTACTTACATCATGTCTTATGTTGTCCTGTCCCTAGTCTTGTCCAGTTCCATCCTATACATTCCAGTCCAGACCAGTCTTATCCTGTACCCTCTCTGGCCCTGTCCAGTCTCATCCCATCCCTTCCTGTCCCATCCTGTCTCGTCCTGTCCCATCTCTTGACTTGAACAGTCTTGCCATGTCTTGTCTCTCGTCATTTTCAGTCCTGTCTTTTCTCATCCCCTCTTTTTTGTCCTTGATTCATTTGCTTGTTTCCTCTCCTCTCTTATTCCCTCCCTTCCCTCCTCCTCTCCTCCCCGCTTTTGTTTCCTCCTCTCCTCTCCTCTGTGCAGGACATCCCGTCTCTGGCCTTCAACATCAGGCTGTTTCCTGCTGCAGGAAGGTTGTTCACAGATGGAGGAGGAGGCGAGGGAGGAGCTGAGGAGGAGGAAAGTCTGCAGAAATGTTTAAGGAAGAGAGAAGGAGGATAACAAGGGGGTGATGAAGAGGAGGAAAAGGAGGAGCAGAGAGGTCAGAGGTCGACATATAAACAAACAAATCTGAAGTTCAGTTGAACAATAGAAAAGGAGGTGAACGGGTTCAGCTCAATCTCTGATTGGGTGTAAACAGACGTGTGTCATCACCTGTTGCCTTGTGGGACTGACCAATGAGATGACAGCTCTGACAGAACTGCAGGTCGTTTCCAGGTGAAGTGTAGACATCAGGCTCCAAAACTGGGATGTGTTGGTTTTACAGCAGCCGGTAAATAAGCTCAACAAATGAGGAGAAAAGGAAATACAACCCCAATTCCAAAAAAGTTGGGGCGCTGTGTAATATAAAAACAGAATGCAACGATTTACTAATCTCATAAACCCATATTTTATTCACAGTAGATCATAAAAACATACCAGATGTTAAACTGAGGTGAAAAATATTAGCTTATTCTGAACAGCAGCACCACATCTCAAAAAAGTAGGGACAGGGCCACGTTTATCGTTGTGAAGCATCCCTTCTTCTTTAACAACAGCCTGTACACGTCTGGGAAGAGAAGAGACCATGTTTTCTGTTGGTAAAGGTCTGGACTGCAGGCAGACCAGTTCAGGACCCGGACTCTTCTCCTGTGAAGCCATGCTGTTGTGATGGATGTGGTCTGTGGTTTAGCATGGTCTTGCTGAAATAGTCATTGTCTGGATGGGAGCATATGTGTCTCTAAAAGCTCTCTCTACTTTCCAGCATTGATAGTTCCTTTCCAGATGTTAGAGCTGCCCACGCCATAGGCACTAATGCAACCCCATACCATCAGAGATGCAGGCTTTAGACCTGAGCCAGGAGAACAAGCTGGATGCTCCAGATCCTCTTTAGTCCACAGGACACGGACTCTGTGGTTTCCTCTGACCACAGAACAGTTTTCCATGTTTCCTCTGACCACAGAACAGTTTTCCATGTTTCCTCAGTCCATGTTAAATGAGCTTTGGTCCAGAGAAGACGGACCACGGTGTTTCTGGATCCTGGTCACATATGGCTTCTTCTCTCCATGATCCAGCTTTAACTGTCATTGGTGGATGGCACGGCCAACTGTGTTGACAGACGATGATTTCTGGAACGTTCCTGAGCCCATGCAGTGATTTCACTACAGAATCATGCCTGTTTTTACTGCAGTGGCCCCTGAGGGCCCCTGAGGGCCCCTTCAGCCTTGTCCCTTGCTCACAGAGATTCTCTGAATCTGTAATGATATTATGGACTGTAGATGGAGGGAGATTCAAAGTCATCAACAGTTTTCTAAATTATTTTCACAGGTTTCAAACTCAGGTTTTCACAGACTGATGAACCTCTGCCCATCTTTCCCTGTGAGAGACTCTGCCTCTCTAAAATGCTCCTTTTATACTCAGTCATGTGACTGACCTGTTGACCTAATTGGTTACATAATGCTCCTCCAGCTGTTTCTCATTAGTAACACTTACTTTTCCAGCCTTTTGTTGCCCTGTCCCTATTTTGTTGAAATATGTTGCTGCCATCAAGTTCAAAAAGAGCTAATATTATTCATGAAATGGTAAAATGTCTCATTTTCAACATCCTATATGTTGTTTATGTTCTATTGTGAATAAGACATAGGGTTGTTTTAATGTGCATTTACACGGTGCCCCAGCTTTTTTGGAACAGGGCTTTTATATACATCCTAAATCAGTAATTAAGATGAAAACGACTCATAAAGAAACAGTGAAATGAGGTTTATTTAAGGGCTGAGTGGACAAATGAATGGTTAACATGAAGAAAGGAAATACTGTGGTTCTTTAGGTGAGTGCTACTGGATCAACTGTGTGGCTCTTTATCGGTTACTTCTATCAACTCTGTAGGACAATAGAGCCTTTTTATAAATCCATGCTGTTTAGGGTATAAAGTCTAGGATTTCTACAGAGGAACCACAGAACTAAATTCAGCTAAAGACAGCTGCTGTACCAGCAAATCTGTTCCCAACAGTTTCTATTTCCAGCCACATCAACGTGAAATGAATTAAATCTCATAGAAAAAATCTAATCAGGTCACATAACACAAAGCTAATATTGAAATATGACATGTCACACAGGCTGCAGGGTTTGGTATTGGCCTCCTTCCACTCTGATCTTATCTGATAACATGTGGGTCAGCAGATCAGCCACATCCTGCCGTTAACTACACACTTAGACGCTGTTGTTGGGGGGTTGCCTCTGTCAGCGAGGCTTCAGGACAAACAAAAGGTGAATTAGCTGCTGAATGCACCACTAATGGCAGCTAATGGGGTCACATATAATCACACAAGCTCTAAACCTGTCGCTCCTCCACTTAGGGCTCAGCTTCCCAGTAACCTTCACAGTCACCTACCGGCCTGCACTCACAGTACTCCAAGCCTGGCCTGGATACGCCATCACATCATATTACGACACATGCAGTTTACAGGACGCACATTCGCACACGGAAGAGTAGTGCACAGACAAGACTGCGAAAAACGGCAGATTCATCAGTGCAAACAGAGACTGTAGTTAAAGACTTAGTTAGAGACTTATATACTTAGTTAGAGACTTATAGACTTAGTTATAGACTTATAGACTTAGTTATAGACTTATAGACTTAGTTATAGACTTCCAGACTTAGTTATAGACTTAGAGACTTAGTTATAGACTTATAGACTTAGTTATAGACTTAGAGACTTAGTTATAGACTTCCAGACTTAGTTATAGACTTAGAGACTTAGTTATAGACTTATAGACTTAGTTAGAGACTTATATACTTAGTTATAGACTTATAGACTTAGTTATAGACTTATAGACTTAGTTATAGACTTATAGACTTAGTTATAGACTTATAGACTTAGTTTTAGACTTATAGACTTAGTTAGAGACTTATAGACTTAGTTATAGACTTATAGACTTAGTTATAGACTTAGAGACTTAGTTATAGACTTAGAGACTTAGTTATAGACTTAGAGACTTAGTTATAGACTTAGAGACTTAGTTATAGACTTATAGACTTAGTTATAGACTTATAGACTTAGTTAAAGACTTATAGACTTAGTTATAGACTTATAGACTTTGTTAGAGACTTATAGACTTAGTTATAGACTTAGAGACTTAGTTATAGACTTATAGACTTAGTTAGAGACTTATAGACTTAGTTATAGACTTATAGACTTAGTTATAGACTTAGTTAGAGACTTATAGACTTAGTTATAGACTTAGAGACTTAGTTATAGACTTAGAGACTTAGTTATAGACTTAGAGACTTAGTTATAGACTTAGAGACTTAGTTATAGACTTAGAGACTTAGTTATAGACTTAGAGACTTAGTTATAGACTTAGAGACTTAGTTATAGACTTATAGACTTAGTTAGAGACTTATAGACTTAGTTATAGACTTATAGACTTAGTTATAGACTTATAGACTTAGTTATAGACTTATATACTTAGTTAGAGACTTATAGACTTAGTTTTAGACTTATAGACTTAGTTTTAGACTTATAGACTTAGTTAGAGACTTATAGACTTAGTTAGAGACTTATAGACTTAGTTATAGACTTAGAGACTTAGTTATAGACTTATAGACTTAGTTATAGACTTATAGACTTAGTTATAGACTTATAGACTTTGTTAGAGACTTATAGACTTAGTTATAGACTTATAGATTTAGTTATAGACTTATAGACTTAGTTAGAGACTTATAGACTTAGTTAGAGACTTATAGACTTAGTTATAGACTTAGAGACTTAGTTATAGACTTATAGACTTTGTTATAGACTTATAGACTTAGTTATAGACTTATAGACTTTGTTAGAGACTTATAGACTTAGTTATAGACTTATAGATTTAGTTATAGACTTATAGACTTAGTTATAGACTTATAGACTTAGTTATAGACTTATAGACTTAGTTATAGACTTAGAGACTTAGTTATAGACTTATAGACTTAGTTATAGACTTATAGACTTAGTTATAGACTAATAGACTTAGTTATAGACTTAGAGACTTAGTTATAGACTTAGTTATAGACTTATAGACTTAGTTGGAGACTTATAGACTTAGTTTTAGACTAAGAGACTTAGTTATAGACTTATAGACTTAGTTATAGACTTATAGACTTAGTTATAGACTTATAGACTTAGTTATAGACTTATAGACTTAGTTAGAGACTTAAAGACTTAGTTAGAGACTTATATACTTAGTTAGAGACTTATAGACTTAGTTATAGACTTATAGACTTAGTTATAGACTTATAGACTTAGTTATAGACTTAGAGACTTAGTTAGAGACTTATGGACTTAGTTATAGACTTATAGACTTAGTTATAGACATATAGACTTAGTTATAGACTTATAGACTTAGTTTTAGACTTAGAGACTTAGTTATAGACTTAGAGACTTAGTTATAGACTTAGAGACTTAGTTATAGACTTAGAGACTTAGTTATAGACTTAGAGACTTAGTTATAGACTTAGTTATAGACTTAGTTTTAGACTTAGTTATAGACTTAGAGACTTAGTTATAGACTTATAGACTTAGTTATAGACTTAGAGACTTAGTTATAGACTTAGAGACTTAGTTATAGACTTAGTTTTAGACTTAGTTATAGACTTAGAGACTTAGTTATAGACTTAGTTTTAGACCTAGTTTTAGACTTAGTTATAGACTTAGAGCTTAAGTTATAGACTTAGAGACTTAGTTATGGACTTAGTTATAGACTTAGTTATAGACTTAGTTATGGACTTAGTTTTAGACTTAGTTTTAGACTTAGTTATAGACATAGAGACTTAGTTATAGACTAAGAGACTCAGGTATAGACTTTTAGACTTAGTTATAGACTTAGAGACTTAGTTTTAGACCCAGAGACTTAGTTATAGATGTAGAGACTTAGTTATAGACTTATAGACTTAGTTATAGACTTAGTTAGAGACTTAGTTTTAGACTTAGTTTTAGACTTAGTTATAGACTTAGAGACTTAGTTATAGACTCATAGACTTAGTTATAGACTTAGAGACTTAGTTATAGACTTAGAGACTTAGTTATAGACTTCCAAACTTAGTTATAGACTTAGAGACTTAGTTATAGACTAATAGACTTAGTTAGAGACTTATAGACTTAGTTAGAGACTTATAGACTTAGTTAGAGACTTATAGACTTAGTTATAGACTTATAGACTTAGTTATAGACTTAGAGACTTAGTTATAGACTTATAGACTTAGTTATAGACTTATAGACTTAGTTAAAGACTTATAGACTTAGTTATAGACTTATAGACTTTGTTAGAGACTTATAGACTTAGTTATAGACTTAGAGACTTAGTTATAGACTTATAGACTTAGTTAGAGACTTATAGACTTAGTTATAGACTTATAGACTTAGTTATAGACTTAGTTAGAGACTTATAGACTTAGTTATAGACTTAGAGACTTAGTTATAGACTTATAGACTTAGTTATAGACTTATAGACTTAGTTATAGACTTATAGACTTAGTTATAGACTTATAGACTTAGTTATAGACTTCCAGACTTAGTTATAGACTTAGAGACTTAGTTATAGACTTATAGACTTAGTTAGAGACTTATAGACTTAGTTAGAGACTTATAGACTTAGTTATAGACTTATAGACTTAGTTATAGACTTATAGACTTAGTTATAGACTTATATACTTAGTTAGAGACTTATAGACTTAGTTTTAGACTTATAGACTTAGTTTTAGACTTATAGACTTAGTTAGAGACTTATAGACTTAGTTAGAGACTTATACACTTAGTTATAGACTTAGAGACTTAGTTATAGACTTATAGACTTTGTTATAGACTTATAGACTTAGTTATAGACTTATAGACTTTGTTAGAGACTTATAGACTTAGTTATAGACTTATAGATTTAGTTATAGACTTATAGACTTAGTTAGAGACTTATAGACTTAGTTAGAGACTTATAGACTTAGTTATAGACTTAGAGACTTAGTTATAGACTTATAGACTTTGTTATAGACTTATAGACTTAGTTATAGACTTATAGACTTTGTTAGAGACTTATAGACTTAGTTATAGACTTATAGATTTAGTTATAGACTTATAGACTTAGTTATAGACTTATAGACTTAGTTATAGACTTATAGACTTAGTTATAGACTTAGAGACTTAGTTATAGACTTATAGACTTAGTTAGAGACTTATATACTTAGTTATAGACTTATAGACTTAGTTATAGACTTATAGACTTTGTTAGAGACTTATAGACTTAGTTATAGACTAAGAGACTTAGTTATAGACTTATAGACTTAGTTAGAGACTTATAGACTTAGTTAGAGACTT
>NC_054875.1:0-72500 GCF_018320785.1 Cheilinus undulatus
CTTCTTTAACTAACCTAACCACAACCTTCTTCTTCTTTTCTTTCTTCTTCTTCTTCGCCTACTTCTTCTTCCCTAGCCTAACTAACTTCTTCTTCTTCTTTAACCTAACCTAACACACCTAACCTAACCTAACCTAACCTTCTTCTTCTTTCCTAACCTAACCTAACCTAACCCACAACCTAACCTAACCTAGCCTAACTTCTTCTTCTTTAACTACAACCTAACACAACACAACCTTCTTTCTAACTTCTTCTAACCTACCCTAACCTAAGCCTAACCTAGCTTTCTTCTTCTTCTTCTTCTTCTTCTTCTAACCTTCTAACCTAACCTAACCTAACCTAACCTAACCTAACCTACAACCTAACCTACCTAACCTAACAACCTAGCCTAACCTAACCTTCCTTCTTCTTCTTTAACTTCTAACCTAACTTCTTCTTCTTCTTCTAACCTAACCTTCCTAACCTTCCTTCTTCTTAACCTAACCTAACCTAGCACAACACAACCTAACTCTTCTTCTTGCACAACCTAGCACAACACTAACCTGCACAACCTAACCTAGCACAACCTAACCTAACCTTCTAACCTAACCTAACAACCCTAACCCCTAACCTAACCTAACCCTAACTTCTTCTTCTTCTTCTTCTAACCTAACTTCTAACTTCTAACCTAACCTAACCTAACCTAACCTACCTAACCTAACCTAACCTAACCTCTTCTCTAACCTAACCTAACCTAACCTAACTAACCTAACCCTAACCTAGCTAACTTCTTCTTCTTCTTCTTCCTAACCTAACCTAACACAACACAACCTAACCTAACCTAACACAACTACTAACCAACACAACCTAACCTACAACTCTTCTAACCTTCCTTCTTCTTCTTCTTTAACCTAACCTAACTTCTTCTTCTTCCCTAACCTTCTAACCTAACCTAACTAACCTAACTTCTTCTTCTTCTAACTCTAACTTCTTCTTCTTCTTTAACTTCTTCTTCTTCAACCTAACCTAACCTAACCTAACCTAACCCTAACCTAACCTAACCTAACCTAACTCTAACTTCTTAACCTAACCTACAACCTAACCTTTAACCTAACCTAGCACAACCACAACACAACCTAACACCTCCTAGCACAACCTAACTGGCCTAACCTCTCCTAAACCTAACCTACTTCTTCTTTAACCTAACCTAACCTAACCCTAACCTTCTTCTAACCTAACTTCTTCTTCTTTTCTTCTAACCTAACCTTCTTCTAACTAACCTAACCTAACCTAACCTAACCTAACAACCTAACCTAACCTAACCTTCTTCTTCTAACCTAACCCTAACCTAACCTAACCTTCACCTAACTTCCTAACCTAACCTACACAACCTAACCTACTTCTAACCTAACAACTAGCCTAACAACACACCTAACCTAACCTAACTCTTTCTTCTAACCTAACCTAACCTAACCTAGCCTAACCTAACCTAACCTAACAACCTACTTCTTCTTCTTCTTTCTTCCTAACCTAACTTCTTCTACTAACTAACCTAACCTAACCTAACCTAACTTCTTCTTTCTTCTTCTTCTTCTTCTTCTTCTAACTTCTTCCTAACCTAACCTAACCTAACCTAACCTTCTTCTTCTAACCTAACCACAACCTAACTTCTTCTTCTAACCTAACCTAACCTAACACAACCTTCCTTCTAACCTAACAACTAACCTAACTTCTTCTTCTAGCACAACCTAACAACTAACCTAACCTTCTAACCTACAACCTATCTTTCCCTAACCCCTAACTCCTACTAACCTAACCTAACCTAACCTTCTTCTTCTAACCTACTTCTTCTTCTTCTTCCCTAACCTTCTTCTTCTAACCTAACCTTCTAACCTTCTTCTTCTAACCTAACCTTCTTCTAACCTAACTAACCTAACTTCTTCTTCTTTAACTAACAACCTAACCTAACCTAACCTAACAACCTACAACCTACTACCTTCTAACCTAACAACCTAACCTAACCTAACCTAACCTAACTTCCTTCTTCTTCTAACCTTCTTCTTCCTTCTTCTTCTTCTTCTAACCTAACCTAACTTCTAACTTCTTCTAACCTAACCTAACCTAACCTAACCTAACTTCCCTCTAACCTAACCTAACCTAACCTAACCTAACCTAACCTAACCTAACCTAACTAACCTAACCTCTAACCTAACCTAACCTAACCTTTCTTCCTAACAACCTAGCTAACCTAACTTCCCTAACCTAACCTAGCACAACCTACCTAACCTAACCCTTCTTCTAACCTAACCTAACTTCTTCTTCTAACCTAACTTCTTCTTAACCTAACCTAACCTAACCTAACCTAACCTAACCTAACTTCTTCTTCTTCTTCTTCTTCTAACTTCTTCTTCTAACCTAACTTCTTCTTAACCTAGCTAACCTAACTTCTTCTAACCTAACCTAACCTAACCTTCTTCTAACCTAACTTCTTCTTTAACCTAACCAACCTAACCTAACCTAACCTAACCTAGCACAACTAACCTAACCTAAGCACAACTCTGCCTAACCTGGCTAACAACCTGGCCTACCTAACCTAACTTCTTTCTAACCTCTTCTTCTTCTAACCTAACCTAACCTAACTTCTAACCTAACCTAACCTAACTTCTTCTTCTAACCTAACTTCTTCTTCTTAACCTAACCTTCCCTAACCCCTAACTTCTTCTAACTTCTAACCTAACCTAACCTAACCTAACCTAACTACTAACTTCTAACCTAACCTAACTTCTAACCTAACACAACCTAACCTAACTTCTTTCTAACCTTAACACAACCTAACAGCACACCTAACCTTCTTCTTCTTCTTCTTCTTCTTAACCTAACTTCTTCTTCTTCTTCTAACCTAACCTAATAACCTAACCTAACCTAACCTAACCTAACCTAACTTCTTCTTCTTCTTCTAACCTAACCTAACCTAACCTAACTAACCTAACTTCTTCTTAACCTAACCTAACCTTCTTCTTCTAACCTAACCTAACCTAACTAACCTTCTTAACCTTCTTCTAACCTAACCTAACCTAACCTAACCTAGCACAACCTAACACAACCTAACCTAACCTACAACCCCTAACCTAACCTAACTTCTTCTTTAACCTAACCCTAACCTAACCTAACCTACCTAACCTAACCTAACCTAACCTAACCTAACTTCTTCTAACCTAACCTAACTAACCTAACCTAACCTAACCCTAACCTAACCTAACCTTCTTCTTCTTCTAACCTAACCTAACCTAACCTAACCTACTTCTTCTAACCCCTAATCTGTCCTAACCCCTAACCCTGTATCCTAACCCTAACCCTAACCCTAATTAGCTTAATTAGCTGGCTAATTAGCCTAATTAGCTGGATAATTAGCTTAATTGGCTGGCTAATTAAAACACATGGGAGCTGTCTCTCGCTTGCTTGTTGTTAATTAGCTGGCTAATTAGCCTAATTAGCTGGCTAATTAAAACACTTGGGGATATCTCCGCCTGCTTCTTGTTAATTAGCTGGCTAATTAAAACACTTGGGCATTGTTCCGCTTGCTTTTTCTTAATTAGCCAGCTAATTAAAACACTTAGGAAAATTTCAACAAGTCCAATCCCCTAACAAAACTTTTCAAAAAACTTACTTCAAAGTAGGGTCCAATCCACTCCAAATGCTCTGAAACGTGCTCCTAAACATCTTCTGCAGGTACCTTTTTGCCTCAAACACTTTGGCATTTTTTCACAATCCCACACATTCGGTCCTAATGGGACGCCTCTTTAGGCCCGGAACTCTGCTTCCCTGTGTCCTACCCTCACAATACGCATATCTACGGAAAGCTCGCAGCCTGCTCCATTCGGGGCAAAAACCCCCAAGTCGCTGGGACCTGTCGTTGCAGAGATAAAGACTTTGCAACATGCTAATAACGCTTACCTTTCCACCTCTACTAGTCTGGCTCTCATTGGACTTTTCGCACCATCCTCGACTACGATGCGTCTTGGAGGCTCCTCTATGTCAATCCCTTGGTCCCGTCTCAATACGCCCTTCCGATGTCTAAGTAGCTTTCCACAGGGTCTACAGATACCAGACTTTACACACATCGTCTCCACCCAAAAGTCTACAGAAATGGCAACTTTCCACTCATTTGCTCTAGATTTGGACAAACTGCAGCCAAATCAAAATTCGGAAAAGCCCTTTTTAAAGGCCCGCCCCTCGGAGACTACTGGTCCCATCCGTACCGGACCGGTGCCTATCTGCTTGTCTCCTGCTCCCCTACCGCATATCCCGAGCTCATGTTCCTAGCACTAGTAGAAACAGTTTTGCTCCGCACCCACCAGCCAAAACAAATCCTCTTAGCTTCTATGACCCTACCCCCATTTCTCAGCTGCATTTTGGATAAACCTAACTTTGCTTCTAAAAGAGATAGACACTTACTTTTTTCACATCCTTCATCAGAGGCCCCAGGCCATCTACTGTCTGAATTCTGGGGCCTCTACACTCAAAGGGGGACAAATGAGGACAAAAAAGACACTCGCTTTCAAACTCCATCCCTTTTTTGGGAATCATTTCAAAGTGCTTGGGCCTACAGTGCTCAAATTCCGATATGTTCGTCCTGGAATCGTGTACAATCGTGCTACAGTTTTTCACACTCCTACCACCTTGCTGACTCCAAAAGGTCACGCAGAAGACGCCTAAAATGCATGCCTAAATGCACAACTTTTCATAGGAAGGTCCCACAAACTCAATCTTGGTACCATTGGAAATCTCCTGGCCACAAATGGGGGGGTAGACACCAATGCCCTCTTCATGCCCCGCTCCAATCAAAAGTTAGCCAAAATTCAACTACCCATTAATTTAAGTTAGGGAATATAAGAAGTCCACAAAATTACACAGGAACATCCTACTGACTCAATCTTGGTACCCTTGGAAAGCCAGTGCCCATATTTGGGGGGGTAGACACCAATGCCCTCTTCATGCCCGCTCCTATCAAAAGTAATGACCAATTTCAAGTCCCCATTCATTTCAGATGGGAATTTAAAAATCCATAACTTTTCATAGGAACGCTTTACAGACTTGAGCTTGGTACCATTGGAAAGCCAGTGCCCATATTTGGGGTGGACACCAATGCCCTCTTCATGCCCCGCTCCTATCAAAAGTTAGGACCAATTTCAGGTCCCCATTCATTTCAGATGGGGAATTTAAAAAGTCCATAACTTTTCATAGGAACGCTTTACAGACTTGAGCTTGGTACCAGTGGAAAGCCAGTGCCCATATTTGGGGGGGTAGACACCAATGCCCTCTTCATGCCCCGCTCCTATCAAAAGTTATTCAACAAAAACTTTGGCAGAAATTCTCTTTCCAGCACTTCCGGAGGTCACAGGTCAACAAGAGTGCTACTGTTGGAAAGGCCGTACCCCTTAATGTGTGGGTAGAGCCTAATGCCCTCTTGATGCCCCGCTCTGTTGGAGGGTTACGGCCCAAAATAAACTTGCCCCAGGTGGTTTTCATCCTGTATCCTAACCCTAACCCTAACCCTAACCCTAACCCTAACCCTAACCCTAACCCTACCCTAACCCTAACCCTAACCCCTAACCCTAACCCTAACCCTAACCCTAACCCTAACCCTAACCCTAACCCAGGTGGTTTTCATCCTGTGCCCTAACCCTAACCCTAACCCCCTAACCCTGACCCCTAACCCCAACCCTAACCCTAGTGTTTATTTTTAATCCTGGCCCTAATGTCAGATTCTAACCCTAACCCTAATCTTGGGTTGATATTTATATGAACCCTAATCTTAAATTCAAACCCTAACCCCAATCATAGTTTTGAATTTCTAACCCTAATTTGATCTACGTTTTAATAATTTCATACTTGGATAATAATTTATTTCTTAATTAAGTTTATAACTTAGTTAACATTTATTTAAAAAGATAAAAATATATATTATATAACCTAAAACACGATTAAAATATAATTATTTGGGTTGATTTAATATTATTTGGCAGTTATAGGGCTAAAATATAAGACGAATATTATTTTGTAAAAACGACAAATGGTTAGGAAAATATTAAGAGAACGGGTATAAATAGAGGGGATCACAAGAGCAGAGCTCATTTTGACTTAGACTGCTCTTCAGTGAACAACTGGTAGTTACTTGCAAGCCACTTTTTCTTTGGTGCCCTAGCCTGACGAAGACCACAGAGGGTCGAAACGTTGCGAGTGGGCACAGTTTGGTTTTGTTTGGGAGTTTTTTCAGTTAGTTTTTTATAAAATGTTTTTTCTGTTTTGGTTTTATTTACAAAAATACTTTTACTTTTGAACAATTATATTTCATTTAATTTTTTTACAAAAACAAAAAAAACAAAAAAACATAAAAACACAAAAAAATATATAAACTATTTACAAGAGCCATGAGCTATGCTCATGATGAGTGGACTACGGTCCAATACGGGAGGCGGAGGGGCCGCGCCCGTAATTTTGACCAAGCTTGGTCTGGCCCCCGGGGGGGCGGGAGAGTCCAGGGAATGGCCCGAGCATTTCCGGTCCCTCGAGAGAGGGAACCGGTTCGCTTTTATTCCCCTAACCCTGACCCTAAACTAAGTCACACTCTTGACTTAGGCCGTGATACTACAGAGGCAGGATCACATGATCTTTTCAATGGATAATGTTGGTGATTTTACCAGAGGTGGCCAGCATCATGAAGAACTTATTGAGGCAAAAAATCTTTTTTGGCAAAAAAAAAAAAAAAAATCACTATTTTAGGAAGGCATAAATATATATATATATATATATATATAAGGACCCTGCTCACACACACATTAAATAATCTGAGATAGAATCACTCAACATTGTTTTATTTTTCTTTATCATAAACAGTTGTCATCTTTGTATGGTTTTATATTAAAGTATTTATTTTATAAAAGTACCAAAACAAACATAAAAAAATAAGGATATTTTTTACAACAGCTGATCAACACAAACACATCTGCCTTTACCTACAGATGACATGATTTGTAGAGACAGAATGGACTTCACTGATGCTCTGTAGCAGTAGTAAGTTAAACAGAGTGATGTTGGAAAAACCTTTAAAGACCTTTAATGGTGGTAGGATGGAGAACTATAGGCAGCAGCTGGTGATGGTCCTGTTAAAGAGCAATAAAGGAATAAAGGTCATATTCTAATGACTTTTACAACAGCATAATTTAGATTTAACAATCAACACATATCATAGATGTTTTCATTTGTCTTCTGTCTTTGAGAATCAATGGGACAGCATGGTTTTAAAAAAATGCTGGGATGTTTGACTATTTCATGTCCAAACTACCATTCTGCTCTGACTGAGAGATTTTTCTTTGTTTGGAAATGGAGCAGTAACTTTATCAGGGCACCTTAGATCTCCATCAACTGTACTCATCTGCTCCATGTTAAAGTCCAACTCAATAATTCAACTGATGATATCAAATCTCAATGACCATAACTGATATCTATCAAAGTTGCCTCACTCTACATGACGACCATGTTTAAGAGTGAATCATGGAGCTGAGAGCTGTCAGCCTCTCCACTCTAGGTTCCCTTTGCGATGTCAGCCACGCTCTCATGCTGAACAAACTTTAATGTCTTATATATTAATGATAATCTGGAGAGGACTCTCCACTGGTGTACAGTGAGCTTAAACTTGACAAATGTGGTTGTGAAAAAGTTTCAAACAAAGATTCTTATTTGGTTCGAGACAGCATAAACATTTCATGATAAAAACAAAAATCTCTTCTTGTCAGACAGAATTTCTCTGAAATCTTCTCTGCAGTTCACTCTTTTTTCCATGTCTAACCAAAAACTCACAACACTTTCCTTTATCAAACAACTGGGTGTGTCTGTTAGGGTGCTTTTCACATTAGGGGCCTGGTCCCAGATCCGAGTGAACTTGAGCCCAAAGTCCAGTTTATTTTGGTAGTGTGAATGCAAACGAACCACACCCGTGCACCAGGCCCAGGCCCACTTGGGGACGTGGTCTCGGTGTGATTCAAGTGGACTCTGGCTCGGTTCATATGAGATGTGAATGCAACCGCGCCTGGATACAGGACAGAGCGCCGAATCAACTTTATGATGTCATGGCAAAAACTAAACTTCTTTCCACATCGCAGCACTTTGTTCACATTTTTCCTCAATAAAGGGCAGAAATCATCAGAATCCAATGAATAAACAGTCTGATGTGACTCACCTTACAGATGAACACAGGTTGGAGTCAGTGAGAGGAGGTGAAAGGCAACAAAAGTCTCCTGTCACCTCAAAAACTGCTGTATCTGCACAGCACGAGCCCATTTAACCCTCTGAGCTGTAGTAGATGTGCAGATATGAAGAGTTGCTGGCATCTTAAAAGTGATTTTAATCATCCATGGCTGCAGGATGGACTTTTTGCTGTGTCAAAATAAAAACTATCTTCACTCAGGTCATGACCCCAGTGGTTGCCATGGCAGCTTCTTCTTTCTCCTCCTTGGCAGGGTTGTAAACCAGGTACATGCATACCACCACCTGCTGTTTCAGACTGAGTAAATATGCAAGTGGGCCAGGGCACGGTTCGATGTTGCTAGTGTGAAAGAAAGCCAGCGGGGGGGAGGGGGAGGAATCACGCCGCGGTGCAGTTGAAACAACTGGGCCTAATGTGAAAGCGCCATTAGAGTGTGAGGGCTAACCCTTCTCTGTGTGTGTGAGACACGTTTTTAACTGAGTGATTCACAAAGAAAGGGATTTTTACCCCAAAAAAACCCACAAATAATAATAATAATAACAATAATAATAAAAATGATCATTAGAATTGTTATCATCATTATTTTGTTAATAATACAAATATAATTATATAACACAACCAGCACAGAAGCACAGGTGATGTTTGCTCGGCAGCACAGTTAGGGGAGCATTAACATTCTTTTACCAATCACATGGTGTCTGACTCTCATGTTCACAGGTTCACTTTGTCTATGGCAGACTTCTCTCTGGAGAAAAAGCTGATGAATAATCAGGTTTATGGTGTGTGTGAGTTACCTTATGTATTAGCGCTAATTATCTTACTCTTCCACTCTAACATGCATTGCAATATCATTGTCATATATTTGATTTCTTTCTTTAAATCAGCTGCTGATGTGAAAGCTGAAACTCTGCCTATTAATTTGTATGTTCATGTAAATCGACTGTGGATTAATCAGAATAAAAACTTTCTGTGTGATAAAGAAAATACTGGCAGGAAGAAGAGAGGATAAATGATTCAGATGGCATGAATAAAAAACAAGTTAGCACTGATTCATAAAAACAGTTACTAGCATTATGGCTGTCTGAAGGCTGATGGTGAGGTGAGAGCGCCCCCTAACTCTCATGTTGGTCGTCAGGGTCTGTGATATCATAACCTGGCATGCAGGTTGATGATGACGCCATCTTCAGGCAGGTCTTTGATTGGCAGATCACTCAGGTCTCCTACCCCTCCTCCTGATTGGTCATTGCTCTCCCAGCTGCTTTGAGGAGATGGAGGAGGAGGAGGTGCGTACATCTCACTGGCCAATAAGAAGAAAGTGATCCCCAACACCTGAGGAGCCAGGTGAGATGGCAGAAGGGGTGGAGCCAGATGGACAGTAGACAAGAAGAACAAGGGAGGGGGGAAAGCACATTAAGATGATTCAAAACTTTATTGGTTTAAAGCCAAAAACTAAAGTGATATGCTGACTCTCTCCAAAGGGGGTCAGTCTAGACTGGACTCTATTATTGAGAAAGTATGACAGTTATTCTAAAGATAAATAGTAACCTCCTACATGAAACCTGCTACAGCCATCTCTCAGATATTTTTTGACCTCATAGGTTTGTTATTGGTCTTTTAACCATGTTTAGAGAGACTTTCTGCCTGTGTTATAGATATTTGAAGTTTTTTTTTTTTACCTCATTGATGTGTTTTTTTTAATGTTTTAAAATATTAAAAGTGACCCCCTTCTACAGTCATCTCACAGATCATTTTCCTACCTTGTAGATGATGCCAGCGATCAGCATGTATCGGCTCATGGCAGAGTTGTGGTAAAGGTAACAGGAGCCCTGCTCTCCACACTGATCCTGCCACAGTAGACACGACAAATCGATGACAGAGCCAAATGCTATTGGACCTGGAATACTCCCTGAAAGACACACCGACATGCCAGCTCATGGGTTTATAGATACTAGAAATGATGATTGAACCATGGAGAAATATTACTAATTTTACTTATGATGGTTTTAAAAATTACTCACTTACTCACCAAATGTTCGAACCACAATCCACTGGATCCCAAGGCCAAATGACCTCTGACTATCAGGAACACACCTGGACCAGGTAGAGACACACTCCAAGTAAACTGTGCTGCCACCTACTGGTCATATTATTACCCACGCCGATTAAATCTGCAGGGAGTTATGTGAAGGGTTCCATATCTTTCTTTCTTTCTTTGTTTTTATGTATACAAGATAACGGCCTAACCCTGTTTTTTAGTGCTGGGGTTTTAAAAGTTCAGGGCTTTAGGGCCGGGGTTTTTAGGGCTGGGGTTTTAACAGTTCAGGGCTTTAGGGCTGGGGTTTTTAGGGCTGGGGTTTTTAGGGCTTGGGTTTTTAGTGCTGGGGTTTTAACAGTTCAGGGCTTTAGGGCTGGGGTTTTTAGGGCTGGGGTTTTGAAGAGTTCAGGGCTTTAGGGCTGGGGTTTTTTAGGGCTGGGGTTTTAAGAGTTCAGGGCTGTAGGGCTTGGGTTTTAAGGGCTGGGGTTTTAAGGGCTGGGGTTTTTAGGGCTGGGGTTTTAAGAGTTCAGGGCTGTAGGGCTTGGGTTTTAAGGGCTGGGGTTTTTAGGGCTGGGGTTTTCGGTTTCAGTTAAGTTGGAACATTTTTTTGAATGTGTAACTGGCCAGAATACATGTATAAATTCTGGATGTTTTGCGATGAATTAGTATGTCTTAATGTAACTTTTTTAAGTACCAAACTGGTACTTAGTGGATCATTCCTGAAAACTTAATTTATTTCTTTATTTATTTGCAGTTTAGATGACAACCAATGAAGACATTGAACCAAAAACAGAATAGATATTATTATCTGTTTTTAGATTGATTGGTTATCTTGTTGTTGTTTTTTCCCTCAGTGGTTTGAACAGTTTGTACATTTGGACACAGATTCATATCAGACAAAAAATATTTAAATTCTACAGTGAAACTACAAAGACAGGCGGTCATTCGAACACACAGACTTTGCCTTCATTTCTGGTGACTTCACAGCATTACTGATAAGAAAAGTAAAAGTCTCCACTCATCAGGATGTTCATTTTTGTCCCTCATTATTACCTGAAAATAAATGTTCCATGAATACAGTCTGTTTATGTTAGAAATTATTTTTTCCCCTTTAATCAAATTAAACAGAATACAGTGGTTCCACCTTTATACTTCACGTTTTACACAATGTACTGGAAAACACACAAATAGAAGTTTGTGGGTCTTACTGTCTGTCTCCTCTGGACTCACCTGAGTGTGGCAGTCAGAGCAGGGATGCTGCAGAGGAAGGTGAAGAGGATGAGGATAAAGAAGAGGGAGAGGAACGCCCCCATGTGGTGACACGAGCTACTACACTTCCCTGCCAGGGCCAAACCACTATCTACCTGAGAGACATTACTGGCCACACAGGTACACCCTGAGTACACCTGGAGAAAAGAAACTGATTAGCTTTTTATTTTCTGTTGACAGCGCTGACATGCCTCAGGTGTGCAGGGGTCACCTGTCGGCCTGACCGCCGCTCGGTGTGGTTGATGGAGCTGCAGCCAGCATGACACGGAGAGTAATACATCACACCATCAGCTCCACACACAGGGTGATACATCTCTTTGACACACCTGCAGTCTGAATTACAACCTGTGGACAGAGAGCTGGGGGGGCAGAAACACGTCAGTGTTAGGCATTGATGTCAGAATGAAAACAATAATAATTTAACCATCATATTTACAGATTTCCTCCATGCAGTCAGCCCATACATGAACTCAAAGTTAAACAGGAAGTGTACCCTAACCCTAACCCTTTACTGTTTATAATGTCTTTGATAGAAAATCAGATCTGACAGAAGTCCAAGAACATCAGTGATACTGACCTGTTTTTACTACTGGTATGCTCAGACTGGTACATCTGGAAGGTTTTCTGCTGATTCTTGGCAGCGTTCTGGTCATACTGGTTTCCAGTCAGATGTCCTGACCCATAGGAGGTGGTGACCCCAGCCATTGGAAGGTTTGGGCAGTGGATGATGAAGATGAAGTTGGCGAGCAGGCTGACAGTTGCACACATCAAACAGAAGCGGATAATTCCTCGACAGCGCAGGTTCAGCTTCTTCACAATGTAACCCCCCAGGAAGGTGCCCCCCCCTCCTGCTGGGACCACCATGTATCCTATAGAAGGCGCACATTGGCTTACATTTGGTACACTTTGCACACCTGACTCCTGCTCTAACTTCAGTGTCAGGGAAGGCAGTCCACTCATTCAGATATGAATCTAAACTGATAGGGTTACAGCATGAATCAAAAATAAGAATAATTTACATGAATAGAAAAATATGAATATTTGTAATAAGGACAAATGAAAGACCACGCAGACACTCGGCCTCTTCCTTCAAATGGACAGAACAAACTGACTGTTTAAGAGTCAAGCTGAAAAGGAATATTCAGGGAATTTTGAATGTAACGTTTTATGTAGGAAAATTTTGAAGAATAAGAGGGTTCTGATTTACTATGTCAATTACTAACAATCTTCCATAAGAGCTGCTCTACATCTTTTGATTAAACTCTCCTTTTGTTGCTGATGTTAAATGGATTTATTTTCAGTATTAACAGAAAGAAGACTTCTTTGTGCCGTAGTTCTTCCTCTGCTTTAGTAAAATGACATGACAGGCTCTTTGTAGGGAATCAAACCAGAGGAAAAACATCAGTGCTCTGAACGTTGAAGATTGATAAATCATGTCCAGAAAAAACATTCTTTAAAATAAATCTACTCACCAAACCATGTGGCTGCCTCCGAGGCACTCAGACTGAACTGAGACTCCAAAAACTTTGGACCAAAGGTTGCCATCCCAGCGATGAGTGTGGCATCGGTCGCTCCAGAGAGACAGAGGAAGAGGAAGGTTGGGTTCTTTAGGAGGAGGAGTATGGACCTAAAGATGGAGAGAGAGTCCTTAATTTAAACAGAGAAAACAGAGTTAATTCAACATTTTGCTCTGGAGACCAAGATGGCTGCTGAGGAGGACGCAGGTGGTTTGTTGGGCTCCACTTCAGTCCTCCTTACGTCTACATTTCTGTCATTTTTAATGCATTTTTCTTTGAATACTTTTAATCAGACAAGAGTGTCTTCAAAGAACCGTACTATGGTAAAAAAAAAAAAAATTAAAAAAATAATAATTTTAAATGGAAGATTATTGATGGAGGAAAAGTTTGCTTGCTGTTCCTCTGCTGTCTGATCCTGCTGATTCCTGTAGGACATTTTCTGGAACTGAGGGGTAACCACACCAAACCAAGCTTAACGTGGCCAGTTAACAACACTGATCAAACAAGACTTCACTTTTTTGGACATGGACAACTTACTCTGCACACTGCCTGCTCGTGAAAAGGACAAATTAAAAATGGGAAAACAGAAAGTGATTTACAATATTCAACACAGCGTGGGAACGGGCGCGTGCCAAACTTTATACTGGTACTGCTACTCCTGGCAGGTGATATACATCTCAGTCCCAGCCCACATACGGATCAACCATTCAGCTCTATCACATCAGATGTGCTCCATACAAAACCAACAGAGGACCTGATCTCACTTGGTGGGCAGGACTTTGCGGGAAGGACAATGGTGGAGGCCGCGCAAGGTGTGTTTGGAGATGAGCCTCAACACCTGTTGGTATTGAAGCAGGACCTGCACCACGTCCACAAGGCTCTGCTTGGAGTGGATCACGGGGAGATTTATGGATCTTACTGCCCAAATGTAGCCGAGAGCATCCTGGCTGGTGAGTCTGCTCAACCCGACACACACACATTTGTGGAGACCAAAATCGATCATGTCGGTGTGGGCGCACACACATACGAACAATCGGAGCCGAAAGCCGGGACGGACACAGACCATGTTACAGTGCGTTCACTAGACTTTGACAAACTGTTGGAGCTGCCAATTAAGGCTGAAATGGAACCCAGTAACACGTTAGGACAACACAAAGACGAACACAAAGTCTCGGATCCTGTACCGGAGCGCACTGCTGCAGCGCGTCAGCATGCAGGCTCGGGGAGGTCTGAGTGCCTCAAACAAACAAAAACAGTTGCTGTTTTTTCAGACAGTAAATCATGCCAGAGTGCTATGGGGTTTAAAATCAAAACCTAAATGCATTCTTGGCAGGCATCTAAATATCCGAAGTTTTATACCTAAGGGAGATCAGATCCACTTTTTATTAACAGACTCAAACCTGGACTATCTTTGTCCTACTGAAACCTGGCTGCAGGACAGCATACCTACAAACATGATAGATGTTCCTGGTTACGTATGTTATAGGAAGGACAGACACGTAGGGAGACGAGGGGGAGTTTTAGTTTTTATCAAAGACAGATTTAAATGTAGGGAAATACAATTAGACACACGTCTTGAATGTTTAGCTCTTAATGTTGTTCTGGCACAGTAAATGAATTTTAATGTGGTTGTTTTGTATAACCCTAACCCATCTGGTGTTTCCTTTTATGATAAATTGCAAGTTTTGCTGAAGGGTTTTGATACTGGTTTAGAAACAATACTGTATGGCAACATTAACTGGTTAGATAAAAAAATGAAAATAAACAAACAAATTATGTCAAAGTTTAACCTGAAACATATGATTAAAGGACCCACAAGAATCATGAGAAACACAAAAACTCTGATTGATTTGATATTAAGCAATAAACCAGAGTGGATATCTACAACATATACCTTAATAACTGGATTGTCTGATCATAAAATGACTCGCTCTGTCAGGAAGCTAATGAAAAGCTGTCTTCAGTACTTTGGAAATAACAATGCTGACTCAGTAAAACTGATCATGCCCAAGTCCAAAACCGTACAATTTGAACAAGACCTAAGGAGTATTAGCTGGAATGAGATAACAGAATCAGAGAATGTGGACACGTGCCGTGAGTTCTTGACAAAAGATTATACAGCACTCATAGAAAAATACTCCAAAAATATCAAATGTAAACTAAAGAAGACCACCCCACCATGGCTGAACAGTGAAATACATAAAGTAAAGGAAAACGAGATTTAGCTCCAAAAACATCATTATCCTCTAAACTTAACACGGATCGTCTTCTTTACAAAAGCTTGAGAAATAAAGTTGTCCTGGAGATACGCAAAGCAAAATCGTCATATTACACTCAAATGATAGAAAATGCCAAAGGGCACAGTGCTTCTGTCTGGAAGCATTTAAACAATTTAACCAACAGATCACATGGTCAAAGAAAAATCAAGGAACTGAAATTAAATGGAGAAATCATCACTGATAAGGCCACTATGGCTCATGAGTTTAACGTGTATTTTGTCAAATCATTTGAGGAGTTGACACATAATTTTGATTGTTTAACAACAAACAATACAAAAGCTAGAGAACAGCACAACCCGTTTCACATTAAACAGGTAAATGAAGCAAAAGTTTTAGAAATAATGAAGAAGTTGTCAAACTCTAAGGCAAAAGACATTTATAATTTGGACGCACAATTCATGAAGAAGTACAGCTCTGTACTGGTTGCACCCCTGACTCATGTAGTTAATTTGTCAATTAGAGAAAAAAAAAAAAATTCCAAATATCTGGAAAAAGCAGTTATCACACCAATCCTAAAAACAGGTGACTGTGATCTGGTTAACCATTACCGCCCTGTCTCTATTCTCCCTGTACTGTCAAAGGTACTAGAGAAAGTTGAGGCAGAGCAGGTCGTAGAGTATCTAGAGACCAACCAACTCCTGCATCCTAAACAGTTTGGTTTTAGACCAAAATTCTCAACAGAAACTGCAAATACTTGTTCTACTGAAAACATAAAACAATCTCTTGATGGTAGTAATGTTGGGGGGGCGGTGTTTCTTTACCTAAAAAAGGCGTTTGACACCGTCAACCACAACATTCTTCTGTCCAAGCTGTCATGTTTTAATTTCTCTAAAAACACGGTTGATTGGTTCAAGTCCTGTCTTCTAAATAGAGAACAGTGTGTAAAAGTGGACAGACAAACATCATCCTTTCTAAAAAACATAATTGGTATCCTCCAAGGGTCAATTCTTGGCCTTTGCTTTTTAGTCTTTTTATAAATGATATGCCCAAATGTGTCCAGACATTGGCATCCAGCTCTATGCTGATGATGCAGTCATCTATGCTCCTGCTAAGTCACCTACCAAGGCAGCAGAGATCTTGACTGACCACATGTATGGAGTCCAACAGTGGCTGGAACTCAATCATCTTGTCTTAAATCTAAATATGACTGCACTAATGTGCTTCTCCATAAGGAAACGGTGTCCACTCAAAAGTTTTATGTTAAGATAAAGACTAAAGAAATACAAGAGGTTAATGAATTCATGAGTCATTTTAGATCCACAGCTCAGGTTTGATAAACGTGAAAAAAATCACTAAATCAGTAAAGAGCAACCTAAATTGTTTTGAATTAATTAGGCAGTACATACCAACTCAAGCAGCTCAGATATTTATGCACTCCATGATCTGCTCAGTTTGGGCTCAGGGTTCACCTTCAACAATCAGAAATCTTTCATCCTTGTCCAATAAAGCCTTAAAAATAATGGACAAAAAACCCATCCGTTGGCATCACTGCCACGTTTGAAAAAATACAATCTACTGAGCTTTGAGAGCTTCATGCATCTTTCTTTCCTCAAACTAGTTTTTAAATGTGTTAATAATCTTTCCCCTGAACGCTGATCCAAATTTGTTTGAAGACAGAACAGCAGCAGAGCAACAAGAAGCTCAGCGAACGGAAACTGTAACATACAAAACCGTAGGTCAACATTTGGACAGTCAGCCTTCTCTGTTAAAGGATGTAAACTCTGGAACTCATTACCAACTGAAATCAAACTAATCACAGATTTAAAATCCTTCACTACAAAGGTCAAAGGTCAAGTGCTGTTTAAAAGCACAGCAGAGCTGTAATCATTATTAGTCTGCCATGTTTTTAACTTTCTATTTGAACTGGTTTATAGAATTTGTTGTTTTTTATGTGGATATGAATTTTATTGTCTTGTTATTCTGTAAACTCTTGTGCCATTTTATGCTGTTAATTGATGTGGATTTTATGAACTGTTTACTCAAAGGCCCAACTAGGAACAAGAGTTGGAAACTAGCAATTGCTATAAACTTTCTGTGCAGCACATCAGATTCCTGCTCTGCTATGGAACTTTGTTAAACTGCATCGTCCCCATCAAATAAATAAAATTCAATTCAAATTAACTGCTATAAATTTATTTTTAAAACTTTCCCTGAGTTTAAATAGTTCTATTTTATGGATCCTCATAAAAATTTAAATTTTAAAGTTGTTATTAACACTCAGGAGTAGATCCACTAAGGTTAGCTCGAGATATAAGCCCAATTAAAGCCACTCTTTTAGACCAAATGCACACAAGATCAACTAATCACAAACACCACCATAACAGACTGAGACAGAGCAGGAAGGATTATGGGTAGTAATGGTTGTTTGGTTTAAAACAGGGGTTCTTAACCTTTTTGACCTTGGGGCCCAACCTTTCCAGTACAGAGGGACCCGGGGCCCATTTAAATTTGAACACTGACTTGGTAATCATACTCTTGATTTGATTTGTATTCAATAACTACATCTAATGTACCTCGATCAGACGGAAGAGGAAAAGAGACACGAGTGTTGCTGTGCTCCTGTTAATGTATGAGTATTTAAGACAATAACAGAGAACCGTGCCTGTCTCTACAGCAGTGCTACTCAACCTTATTTTACCAAAAAACACTTTAGCGAGAGACACAATACAAAACGGGAATTTAAGGTAGATAACAGATCAGATAATCTGTAGTTGAAATGAAATAAAACAGTGGATTGGTGGATAATTATGAGGTTAAATGGGATACAAATGTATTATGTCAGATGAAACAATATGTCACTGATTTTTATTTTATTTTTTATTTTATTTATCACGGACATCAGGCTAAAACCTCGTATCTCAATTTTTCATGATTTAAATTTGTTTCTATAAATCAGTGTTATTGTTCAGTCTTAACTGCCAGTGGTTTTAACTCATTTTAAATCAATAAAATATGTCAAAAGATACATTTTTTTCATTCCATGAAAAGTGGTCATTTTGGAGATACCAGTCTTTGGCCCAACACCTCTTATGAAAGTTCCACCTGGCCTAAAGACTTTTTTAGATATTAGAGTGAGTTTGAGCTGGAGTTCTGTGGCTTCATTAACATAAAAGAGATATGTTATAATTTTTTTCCACTTCTTATTAATTCTTTAGTTAAAGGGGGAGGGGCCTCATAATGGTCTTGGCCCTGGGCCTCTAAATGACTAAAACCAGCCCTGCCTCACACCTGCAGCTCTCCAGACACAACGTTTCACCTTGCCTCATTTTGGAGCTTTGGGTTTATATTTCTGCTCTTTTGACAATATTTATGATCATTAGTGCATTAAAGATCAAATAAAACACCCACATTTGGACAACTTTTACTAGATATGACATTATCTCCACGTGTGATCCGTGTGAGTTATGCTCGTTGATGACACACATCGGCATAATTGTCATAGATCTGTGTGTGAGAGAGCATCGGCAGGATGTGGCTGGAGAAAAAGTTAAAATGAGGAAATGGGAAGCTTCAGAATAAACACCTAGATGAATGAACAAACTGAAGAGATGCACCACCGGTGGACTTCCTTTTCTCTCTTCTCTTACACACACTCCTCCATCGAGCGCATCTGACAGTAATAAAATACGGATTTAAAATAATAAACGCTCAAATTTGGAAGTTAAAGCCAGTCTTATGTGTGTGGGTAAGAGATTTATTGATGTGACTTATTATGAATCTTTACTGATGACGGTGTTTAGCTTGATAAAGGGTTTTACTAAAGGTTCTGTTTTTTCCAAGTAAGCCTTAAAAAAGCCGCAACTGGTTACTAAAGAGCCACGTGTGGCTCAAGAGCCGCGAGTTGAGTATTACTGCTCTACAGCCTTAGGCCTCATATCAGTGAATGTGTGAAATTATACCTCATTGTAAACAACTCATTCATTACATCAACAAACGTATTCATAACTTCTGTTTTAGACTCGCGGCTGTCTTCTCCTGCTTGTTTTAGCTTGATAGTCAACTGACTAACACATTACTGCCACCGAGTAGCAGGGAGGTGTATTACAACTGAGAGTCTCACGGCTAATGCTTACTCCTCGCGGCCCTCACGGCCCACAGGTGAAAAAAGGATTTTTTTGGCAGTCCACTAGCAGGCGCTCGCGGCCCATGGTTGGGCCATGGCCCCATGGTTAAGAATCACTGGTTTAAAACATTCAGATTTATTTAAATGGATCATATAGAAATCTCACCGGTGTGTGGTCTTACCTGGGCATGTCTCTGACAGACTTTCCAAACTGAGGGTCAGAGGTCATGGTGTGACTGCCATCCTTCAGCTGGTGAGCTTCAGAAACCCTCGATGACATCAATGCATGAGAGCCTGTAGGGGGCAACAAATTTACAGTACAGGTGTGTTAACGAGGAAAGGTTGGTGTGGTCAGTACAGGTGTGTTAACAAGGTAAGGTTGGTGGTCAGTACAGGTGTGTTTACGAGGAAAGGTTGGTGGTCAGTTCAGGTGTGTTAACGAGGTAAGGTTGGTGGTCAGTACAGGTGTGTTAACGAGGTAAGGTTGGTGTGGTCAGTACAGGTGTGTTAACGAGGTAAGGTTGGTGGTCAGTTCAGGTGTGTTAACAAGGTAAGGTTGGTGGTCAGTACAGGTGTGTTTACGAGGAAAGGTTGGTGGTCAGTTCAGGTGTGTTAACGAGGTAAGGTTGGTGGTCAGTACAGGTGTGTTAACGAGGTAAGGTTGGTGTGGTCAGTACAGGTGTGTTAACGAGGTAAGGTTGGTGGTCAGTACAGGTGTGTTAACGAGGTAAAGTTGGTGGTCAGTACAGGTGTGTTAAGGTAAGGTTGGTGGTCAGTACAGGTGTGTTAATTAGGTAAGGTTGGTGGTCAGTACAGGTGTGTTAACGAGGTAAGGTTGGTGGTCAGTACAGGTGTGTTAAGGTAAGGTTGGTGGTCAGTACAGGTGTGTTAACGAGGTAAAGTTGGTGGTCAGTACAGGGGTGTTAACGAGGTAAGGTTGGTGGTGAGTTCAGATGTGTTAACGAGGTAAGGTTGGTGGTCAGTACAGGTGTGTTTACGAGGAAAGGTTGGTGGTCAGTACAGGTGTGTTAACGAGGAAAGGTTGGTGGTCAGTTCAGGTGTGTTAACAAGGAAAGGTTGGTGGTCAGTACAGGTGTGTTAACGAGGTAAGGTTGGTGGTCAGTACAGGTGTGTTAACGAGGAAAGGTTGGTGGTCAGTTCAGGTGTGTTAACGAGGAAAGGTTGGTGGTCAGTACAGGTGTGTTAACGAGGTAAGGTTGGTGGTCAGTACAGGTGTGTTAACGAGGAAAGGTTGGTGGTCAGTACAGGTGTGTTAACGAGGAAAGGTTGGTGTGGTCAGTACAGGTGTGTTAACGAGGAAAGGTTGGTGGTCAGTACAGGTGTGTTAAAGAGGAAAGGTTGGTAGTCAGTACAGGTGTGTTAACGAGGAAAGGTTGGTGTGGTCAGTAGAGGTGTGTTAACGAGGAAAGGTTGGTGTGGTCAGTACAGGTGTGTTAACGAGGAAAGGTTGGTGGTCAGTACAGGTGTGTTAACGAGGAAAGGTTGGTGGTCAGTACAGGTGTGTTAACGAGGAAAGGTTGGTGTGGTCAGTACAGGTGTGTTAACGAGGAAAGGTTGGTGTGGTCAGTACAGGTGTGTTAACGAGGAAAGGTTGATGTGGTCAGTACAGGTGTTGATCATGAGCACTACCTGGCAGTTGGCGAGGGTAGCCAAGGATGGGGATGGCAATGATCAGAGCTGCTGCTCCTCCTGCCAGGAAGCCGACCCACCAGGCTCCAACCCACAGAGGATTCTCTGGAGTCAGATCAGTTCTGTACATGAACAGAGACTGTTACTGCAATGATCATGTTATCTTGAGGTCTTAGTGTTATCTAGGTAGATTTGCAGGAAGGAGAAGGTCTAGTGTTCAACGTCTTACAGGTCCTTCCTCACAAATTTGAATGTTATTAAAATATTATTGTGCTGTGATTTCATTCAAAGGTAAACTTCCATAAATTCTATAACCATCTCATACAAAGTTTAATATTTGAAGAGTTTAGTTTAGCAATCATGAAATCAGAAATCCACTACACAAACACAACCACAATCATGGGGATGACTGCTGATTGGACCAATGTCCAGAAGACAATCACTGACATGCTCCACAAGGGGGGTAAGCCACCAGAGGTCCCTGCTGACAGGACAGGCTGTTCTCAGAGGCTGGATCAGAGCACATTTAAGGACAGAAGGGAAAGGTGAGGTAAGAAAAGGAGTACAACCAACAGGGATGCTTCTCGAGGACTGGACTGAGACTGGAGTCAGTGGATCAAGAGCCCCCACACAGATGGGTCCAGGAAGTGGACTACAAGCATGGTTTTCTTAGTGTGGAGCCACTCCTGAATCACAGACATCATCAGAGTCTCACCCCTACACCAGCAGGACCATGGACTGATCAGCTCCATAAGACGAGCAGAAATGCAAGAATTTATGAGAAATGAGGTCAGACCAAGAACTGAGAGAAATAAGGAGGATTTAACAGAAGGCCAACTGTTCTGGATTATTAACCCTTTTGAAGATGGATGGAAGTTTTCTGAGGTTTAGTCTTGTATTTGTACACTGTAAAAAAAATTCCGTTAAATTTACAGTAAAACGCTGGCAGCTGTGGTTACCAGAGATTTACTGTAAAAATTACGGTGAGAATGTATGAGAAAAAACGGTGTTTTCATTCTACAACTGTAAATATTACAGTTCAAACCTGTTTTTTTTTAACTGTAAATTTCTGTTAAAAAAATACAATATTGTAACCGTTTATACAAGGATTTGCTGTAAAAATAACAGTTATACTGTAACCATATTTACGGTAATTTGCTGTACAACTTACTGTAATTTGATGTAGAAGTTACAGCTCTATTACAACATTTTCTACAGGGATTGGCTGTAAAAATAACGATAATGAAACAAACCTGTTTACGGTAAATTACTGTAAAAACACCAGAAATCCTGTAAACCTAAATACAGTCTATCTCAGTAATAAAAACAGTAGACCCGTATAATGTTAAACGGTATTTTATTATAACTACTTAAATTTTACAGTAAATTACTGGCAGCTGTGGTTACCAGAAATTTACCGTAAAAAATACAGTACAAAACATGAGAAATTACAGCTGATATTTGCAGATTTTACGGTAGTAGCAAAATACTGCCCAACTTTAAATTTTACAGTAAATTACTGGCAGCTGTGGTTACCAGAAATTTACTGTAAAAAATACAGGACAAAACATGAGAAATTACAGCTGATGTTTGCAGATTTTACAGTAGTAGCTTAATACTGCCTTACTTTAAATTTTACGGTAAATTACCAGCAGCTGTGGTTGCCAGAAATTTACTGTAAAAAATACAGTACAAAACATGTGAAATTTCAGTTAATTTGCTAGATTTTTGCAGTAGTGCCCTAATACTCCTACTTTTAACAAAAGATTCAAGCTCTCTGATAAACAATAAGAAACTCTGCAGTTATATGTTTGCTATAAAAAACCTTTCAACACATCTGATAACTTGTCTGTATACTCACAAAGCAGTTTAGATCTTGGAAAAAAAAGCTTGTGTCCATATGTATGACAGGTAGTCCTTGGTGTAATGCATGAAGATGAAACAAAGTCACTTGCCCCTAAATGATTCAAGAGTAATGAGTCCAGTCTTGACTGAAGAAGGCCTTCCACTTGGGAAGCTTCACATGGCCAAGAAACTTCATCTTCTTGAAGACTCGAGCACAGTTCATCAGGTGTTCTACTTTGGACTGGCTCCATCCTCTCTGCAGGAAGTACATATACAAAACAAAGTTAGAGTGATTCAGTGCTTCAGTTTAATGCCTACACAGATGTAAATTTGAAAAAACTAGGCTCTAATAAGCCATGCTTACAATCAGCACAACAGAATAAAATAAACAGTGTGTACAGTACATACAGATCGCTTCTATAATAGAATATGGTGAATGTACCCACAAGTGCCAGCTATTAAGTCAGCAATCACCTAACAACAGCCAATTACTTTTTCCGTTATTGATTATAATGAGACAGTTATGACATATTAATTGCAATTTGCTTTTCCTTTATAGTTTAGAGCTGTGGTGCCCAGGCTTGTATCCACTGAGCTCCCCCCTCCTTCACATATCCAAGAAGATATGGACCCACACAAAAAGTGACATAGCTATTGCTGTAAAACTAAACATAAATTTGACTTGATGTCATTATTTAAAGCAGTTTTAATTTTGGCAGATATTTTTAATTTTAGTCTTAGTTTTAGTCTTTAAGTGAAATGAATTTTAGTTTCAGTCACATTTTAGTAATTTCTGTCCATTTAGTTTTAGTCCATAAAAGTCCTCACATTTTAGGTTTTACTTTTAGTCCAAGCATTTAATGTATAGCTTAAATCTGGTACCAAGTCATAGTGCGATGTTCTCTGAACCCACCAAAAACTGGGGTCGCACCATTCTACAGCTGTGAGACAGAAGAGCTACAGCTGCATTGTTTTTTGACAGAATTACCCACAGTGGAGAGATATCATGGATTTTGAATGTCTGACGAAAACTACATTACATTCTAGTCAAAAACTAAACTTAGTTTTTGTCAGTTTTAGTCATCACAGATCTATTTTTGTTAGTCTTAGTCTAGTTTTTGTCATGGAAAACAAAGCTGTCGATGAACATTTTTAGTCATAGTTTTAGTCGACGAAATTAACACTGGTTTAAAGCTACACACCATAGCCCAAACCACAAGTGTTAGCAAAAGACCTTGGTATGAACCATTCATAAGGGTTATATTGTGATTTTAGGTAGTTGAACAACAAGATAAATATTTGCAAACTATGCTCTTTATTTATATATTTACTTGTAAGACCACCCAAATAAATATAGAATTTGCTTTTACATGTAAATATAATATATAATTTTATATATAATTTCTATATAATTTCCCTTCGGGGATGAATAAAGTTATTATTGTATTGTATTAGGGTAAGCCTACCCATTAAGCCCAGGCACCATTTAAGCCCACTTGCGACTTTGAAGTCAATTTAAAAAAAAAAAAAAAGAAGAGGGGCCTTTCTTATGCTATACATTATTTTGTCCAATCACACAATTTCTTAATTATATGTCAGTTTTTGTTTGACACCAATCACATTTGTAGATATTGAAAAAGGCCCGCCTACATTTGTGCAGTCTCAAGGAGGCTCAGATAAAGTCGCCTCAAAACTTTGGTGTTTTGGGACCCCTCAGAAAGAACCTCTTTTCAACCATTTTCAGCCACTGACTTGTTAAGTACATTCATATTAAGTAATTTGAGAGATTATTGATTTGTTTTTGTGTATAAACAGGTAGTTTTTTGTAATTTCTTACTATTTAGTTTTATGTGAAAAGATGAGTCATGCTAGCTAGCGTAGCAAGCTAATCACTAGTCAATACATGTAGCCCTACTGATAGATACACTGCTTAATGATTAAAAATGATAAGTACACAAACTAAGTGTTTTCTGATTCATTTTACGTAAATCTTACATAAAACTTTGAACAAGAATTCCTTGATAATTCAGAAAGTTTGGCAGAAGAGGAATAACTGTGATGGCAAGTTTTGCAGCATATTTAGCCTACAGGCATTTCTTTAAACATTTGTTTAATTTTGGTGAGAACATATTATCTTAATTTCCCTGGTAGTCACTGTAGAACCATTTAAGCCCAGTGTGTTCCATTTAAGCCCATCTGATGTGTTTCAATAGAAAAAAATGAAATTTTGAGGTTTGATAGCTTTTCGCTGTAATCCTGTGTTGGATGTTGTTATACTAACTTCATTAACACGAGTACATCACAGATCACACACTGACCAGAAGAATTGTTATGCCAGTTAATTTTGCATAATTATTTGTTTATAGTGAGAAAAAAGCCAACAAAAAAGAGGAATTACAGCAACTGTCCTAAAATCATCATTGTTACAGCCAAACATTAAATCCAAGTTCAATAAGATATTGTTGATTCACTGTAATGTCATTTAATACTTTTAAAAACAAACACATTTTTTTTATTTTGTCAATATTGAATCAAATTTTGTCAATATTAAATAAAATGTTCAATGAAATGTTAAATACTGAAGCCAATGAAAATTAGGTTTAGGCCTACTTAGTCATGTTTGTGGTGGTCCATTGTTACAAGCCAAACATTAAAGCCAAGTTCAAAAAATCAATTGTGTTTAACATGTATAACATGTTACTGAATTAATATGTGTTTACTACTTGAAAAATGTAATAATTTTTTAAATTTCTGTCAATAAACGTGGTTGTGGGCTTATTTGGAACACACGTGGGCTTAAATGGTACTTAGGTACCAATTAAGCCCATGCCAGACTTTTGACTTTATTCATAACATTTCTTTAATTTGTTCTCTAAAATATGCATAAGTAAATAAATATACCTTCAAATGAGGGATTAATCCTTCATTCTAACAAATGATCATGTTTATAAACCATCTTAGTATCTATGAAAAATACGTGAACTTAGATTTTGGTGGGCCTAATGGGTACACTTACCCTAAATGCTACAAAAGGATTTTGCTGTAACAAAGATGATGGGCGCTGAATTTTAAATCAATCATAATGAAAACATATGACTCACACAGAAAACTGTATTGGCCCCCATATGGTGTGATCATCAGAACACTGAGAACAAGCTGGACAAAGCAGTGGCATGGCAGTATTCTGGGTATTTCTACATGACCAGATTAATGCAGTGCTTGGTGTAAACTACATAAAATAAACATAAAATGGCTTCATGTTGCTTAAAGAAAGATTAATCTAAAGAATTTATTGAGGTATGTACAAATGCTGTGCAAGGCTTACCATTATTTTTCCTTGATAACTGGCGTCTTTTTAGAAGAGTGGAATACCGGAGACAGTATAAAGTAATGGAGTCCTAGTCACCACTAGCAGAAGAAACAGGACCTTAAAAAAGAGTAAGGAAAAATAGAAAGACAAGGTAAAGCACCAAATCATGTCAACTTAGAAGTTTTGAACACTTATGTATGCACTGATTGCAAAGTACTATCCAATTTTGAATTCACTCAAAAAGGAGGGACCCAATCTCTTCTTGTCCCGTGAGCTGAATGTCTTGTCACATCCCTTGTGTTTTGTGGCAGAAGCTACAGCAGACACAAAATGCAGACATACATGTAGAGTGATCCAGCTGTTAAGCAGTTATCAGACGGGTGTTGCTGTGTTTATATGTTCTTCTAAAATCAACACTAAGCTGTGACTGGTGCTACCCTCTCCACTTAGAGTGTGTGTTGATCCCACAGCTCTGTATGTCATCTTGCTTGCCCTTGCGCTTTTTCTGCTCACAACAGTTTTGGTTTAGAAAAAAATGCTGCACATCTATTTCTTTTTTGTTTTTTAAATTTGAAAATTTGGATACCATCAAACCTAAAAATCTGAACCAGAATCTTTATTGTCATTGTACACAAGTACAACGAAATTTTGCACAGTTCCATTCAGTGCAATTATTATTACCTCTGCCAAGGAGGTCATGTGATCGCAGGGTTTGTTAGTTTGTTTGTTGGCAACATAACCCAAAAAGTTATGGATAGATTCTGATGAAATTTCCAGGGAATGTCAGAAATGGCAAAAGGAAGAACTGATTTGATTTTGGGACTGATCCAGATCATCGTCTGGATCTAGGTATTTTAAAGGACTTTTCACTATTGGGAGATAGGGCTAATGGCGGAGGTCTGCTCTCTGAGTGCTTTTCTAGTTTATTATTGCAACTGCTCTGGGATATGTGCTGTTTTTCAGTCTGTTAGTTTTGGCTCTTATTGTTCTGAACCGTCTTCCTCAGGATAGCAGTTGTTACAGGTGATAACACAGTTATAAAAATAACTGATATTGTATCATATGATGCACACGGCTGGAAGGAAATAAAACATTTTGCCAGCATTACACTATACCATATAACTACCTCTAAAGAGGAAAAATTATTACCTCTGTAGGAACTCCTGAGTGGATCCCAATGCTGGTCAATGCATAGCATGAGCTGCCTTGAAGCCTAGCAAGAGGCTCCTGGGAGGATGATAAAAGTAGAAAAGAATTACAAGCAAATCATCCATTACCATCCAAATGAGTCTTTAAAGTGTTTCTGAGATCCACTTACTACAAAAAACAATACATGGGGCAGGCTTTCCACTGGTACCCCATCTGGCAAGAATGTTTCAACAAGGCAAAAGAGGTTGTCTTCTTTTTTGTCGAAACAGGAGAGAAGCCCTTTATGTCCTCTGAGCAGCCCTCCAACTGTCCTCTCTGAATCTTGAGCTTTGTGGCATCCTGCAAAAATCAAGTGAGCTATTAAATCTTTAGTGCCATGACACTGACGTGCACATATCCCCATTGTGCATTTAGGAGGTGCTGGAGCCAACAGGTAGTGCCCAGGACCACCACAGTCCACCACCACACTATCCCCCTTATACCTGGGGCCGCTACTGTAAATGTGAATATGGGCGAAACTTCCGGTGCCAAAACGGAAGTAGGCTACATTAAATACATGTATTCTAGTACAGCAACTAACTATGGATGCTAACAAAGAACGACAGTTGTTTCAATAGGAATTCTTCTGGAATTTGTAAATATTTATATTTTTGTTATCACATGTTCACATTGTTTGTATTATAAGCTGTAGATAAGTAAATAAGGTGGATACCACATTCTTCCTGGGGGTCTACTGTAGCTATGAATGGAAGTGGAACTTCCAGTACAGTAACAATAATAGCAAAAACATGATTGTTCTGAGGCTTACTAAAGTGATTTAGTGTCAACAGTGGTTGTTCTGAAATAAATAAATATTTGCTGCAATAAATACTGCTTCGTTTTTGTTAAATCAATGAGCTGAAATGTTTTAATCATATTTTCTGTAATGCTCAGTACCTGTTGCTATGTTCATGGTACTAATATTATGACAAAGTTAAATATGTCTCTCACAACATGCTGTCCACTGTCTAAGTGCATCAGGGATGTGATTCTTTTGGTATTAATTTATCATTAATTCTTAATACAAAACTTGACATTTACCAAACTGAAGAGCTGGCAACTTGAGTCATGGATAATTTTATAAATATAATTCCCATATTTAAGAGGGATTAGTTTGTAAAATGAGAATTTCAGCAACTCCACAAACTAGAAATGTATCTTTTTATACCGATATAAAGCTACTAAAGTTAGCTAAATATGCCCTTGTAGGTTATCTAAAGTAATGTCATCAATTTGAACTCTCCAGTAGAGGCTAGAGAAATAATAATAATATTATCCCGTCTGAGGTGAAGCAGTCTAACTTTATGTAGTTTGGTATTAAAATTGCTTTAATAGTCACGTTTAGCATCTCGTTTCTATGCAAAGTCCCATTTAGATAGAACGGAGCGGAAGTGGCGCCCATATTCATGGAAGGGTAGGAATAAGCTGGAAAGCCTGCCTCAGGGGACTCTGAACACAGATATGAATATGACTCTGAACACAGATATGAATGTGACTCTGAACACAGATGTGAATGTGACTCTGAACACAGATATGAATGTGACTCTGAACACAGATATGAATGTGACTCTGAACACAGATGTGAATGTGACTCTGAACACAGATGTGAATGTGACTCTGAACACAGATATGAATGTGACTCTGAACACAGATATGAATGTGACTCTGAACACAGATATGAATGTGACTCTGAACACAGATGTGAATGTGACTCTGAACACAGATGTGAATGTGACTCTGAACACAGATGTGAATGTGACTCTGAACACAGATGTGAATGTGACTCTGAACACAGATATGAATGTGACTCTGAACACAGATATGAATGTGACTCTGAACACAGATGTGAATGTGACTCTGAACACAGATATGAATGTGACTCTGAAGGGGAAAAATCCTTCACCTTAGGTCGCTCTGAAGCATCAGTGCTGCGGCGGGACTCTCACTTTTTGGCTAGGGGACATCACGGTCCTCACGGTCACTCCCACCTCATCTGGAAAACTCCGTCCTTTTTCTTTCCCTCTTCCCAGTGTTCCCAGTATCCAACCGCCCATTTTTTGTGCATTTTTCAAAAGTCTGAAGTGGGCGAGTTTAGCTCTGAGCTTGGGGTTCACTTATGGACCCCAACAAAGCAAGTGTTAAACGTTCTCCACGCTAAAATGACAGCAAAAAATACAAATCAAACAGCAATGTTGGCTGGTCTAGAATTGAAACAAAATGCCTCCTGACCCATTTAACTTCTACCTATAAACACGTGGTGTTACTGAATGAAAAGAACTCCAGAAACATTTGACACTACGACAAAAGAAGCTCTACATACCTTACCAATAGCTCGTAGGCTGATGCTCCGGGTGACGTCGAATTAATACACGCCAATGTCCTGCTTTGTATTCCATCTTCGTTTGCAGCCCGTTCTGCGAGCAGACAGCAACTTTATGAAATATTTCCGCGCACACGAGACCACAGAAGACACGAAAACGCTGTAGTTTACCAGGCAGCCGTTGGCGGTTTGATTTTCCAACGAACCACACACGCATGCGTATAAGGTCCTTCTTTCCCCGCGCCTGCGCGAAACCGTATTCGCGCATGGCAATTGACTGCAACCACAGTGCGCAAACGCATTTCGAGAAAGCAGCACTGTTAGTGTACATGGAGGGAGGTGACTGAAAACTGTTCACTCTGGAGCTCGTTTCCAAATTGTTCCATTTTTAAACACCCAAATCGCTGTTCTAGTACAGACAGAATATAAATCGTTCCTGTGTAGACAGGGCTGAATGGCGACGGGAAACAGTTTTTCAAAATTATTTTTATATATTTATTTTTTATATTGATACAACTTTATTGAACAGATTCCAATAGTTAATACAGCATTGGCACATGAAACAAAACGTATTTACTAGACATAAATAACCCCACATACAGGTAAAGAGAAGTTTAGATTAAATTACATAAGGTATGAGAAGTAAATTAAAATTTCAGAAACTAAACCATGGTTTCATATTGTTTTTTTTTTTAAGAATTTTTTTTCCCTTAGAAATCAATTTGATAGACTATATGTACAGTTCCCATTCATTTTTAAAACTGATTATGGAGGGTTTCTTGTCATTCTATTTGCATTCATGTTTAAGTTATTTAACCAGTAAAAATAACTATTGTATTTATATAATGTATATACTATATATTCAACTGTACTATATACATATTATATATACAGTATGTATCTCTCTCTCTCTCTCTCTCTTTATGTATATATAAAATAGTTCTTTCCAATTACCTTGTTATATTTCCTATCGGTAATATGTGTCATCCAATTTCAGTTCTGAAAGATTGACTGAAACATTAAAGTACATCAATGTATTTTGTGTTAGATGCATTAAAGGAAGTGGAATGGCTTTACAAATGCAATGGCATTCTTTGTGAGAGCAATTAACATCATTCTTTTCCAATAAATCAGTTAAACTAAAATAATTGACCACTTTCATCCATCAAATTAAGAACAAACAAAATGATTTTTGGTACCATTCTTGTTTCAATAAGGTTTTCATATTAACTGTAACTGTCCGTTTATTTCACAAGGCAGCATCATGTGGTGTAGCACTGAGAAACAAATGTGAACATAACAACAAATTGGTGCTTGTTCACAGGTTTTGCAGGTTGACAGGTTTTTACTGTATTTTCTACAGAACTTTCCTGATCATGCAGTATTTTTAACCTCTTGTCCCTGCTAAAATTACGGTATGTGATTGCAATTTTTTTCACAGATTTTTACTGTGAATTTAAATGTACATGAGAGAAAAGTCTGTAATTTTAACAAAATACTACTGTAATTTTTAGAGTAATTGCCCGTCTTGAAGATTACAGTATTTTTCCTTTATTTTCACAATCTTCTTTCGTTTAAACGGTACAATTTTGTAATTATTACGTACTTTAATTTTAAAAATTTATGTTTCATACCGTTGCTTGATTTACAGCAATTCTGTGTATTTTATACAGTAATATATGTTTATTTGTTTTACGGTCTTTTACTGTTGCTATTTGACAGTCTTTTGCCGTATTTTCTACGGACATTTTTTACAGTGTAGCCATAAATGAATAAAGTTAATATTTTAACAGGTGAGGTTAACAGTGAGGGCAGTTCTCTCATTTTTGCTGTGGTCTGAACACATTTGGGTTTGACATCAAAAGAAAAGGCTCTGGATCTGAAACACAACCAAGAATACAGAGCCTATGGTTTGAACCCAGCCAATGTTCATGTTCTCTCTTCTAATCCTAGCACAAAAAGTAAGGAAATGTGTGTTTGGTAGATAGCAACAGCAAAAAAAAAAAAAAAAAAAAAAAAACGTTTGGCATTGGCAGAGAAGATTTGGCAAATTTTTCATGGCCACAACCCACATACTCAGCTCTGCTGCTCATCCCACAAATGCCTGATCCTTACAAATGTGGAACCATTTAAAATGGTAATCAACAGTCTTTCCAACAGTATAAGGTTTATTACCAAGGAGCATTGTTACAACAAAGAAATAATCTACCAAACACACATTTCCTTACTTTTGTGTGCTAAGCTTATGTTCTGTGTCCTCTGTTCTCTGTTCTGTTTCAGACTCACGTCATGCCGACCTCTGTGAACATGTTCAGGAAGTGACCTCCCAGCAGGTAACCTGCTGCTGGACCCAAGATGGCTGCAGTGTAGAAAATCCCTAAAAGAAAACACAAACACACACATGAGGGTGTGTCTGAACATTTCCTGTTTCCCAGCCCTTTAGATTGAAAGACTCCATTGTTCCTCAGAGATCAAACAGGTCTCTGTCTCAGGAACTACCTCTGCTGTAAAGATTGAGATTTTTATGTGCACAGGTGTGTGGAAATGGAACCTTTTTCAATCATGTACTCAGAAAGAGAAAAAAAGAATGTCCTGATTGGCCTCCATGTAAAAAAAAGGACTTTGATGAACATCCACCTAAAAAAATAACCTTCTGATGACAATCCACCTAAGAAAAGAATGTTCTCATTCACATCCACCTACATAAAGAACGTTCTGATTCACATACACCTAAATAAAGATCGGTCTGTGTGACTCACCAATGTAGACTGGAGCATAGTTGGACTCAACGTTCTCGTCCAGGTATGTGACTCCTAGTGTGTAAAGGGGCGTGGCCCCGACACCGTGCAGTAACTGTCCCAGCATGAACACAAAGCGGTAGCTGGAGAGCCCCGCTCCATCCTTGTTCTGGCATGGTGAGGAGCGGTTGGTGTAGCAGAGTTCTGAATGCTCCGGTAGGCTGACCTGGTAGGGTGGTGTGGTGAAGTGCGGCGTGGTGAACACAAGAGAGCCCAGCGCCATGACCAGGACTCCCCAGCCAAGCCAACGCGGTTTGTGTCCATTCCCACCGAAGTAGCTGACGAAGGCGAGGCAGAGGCAGGCGGCGATGTCGTAGGAACTGGCGATGAGACCTGCCTGGTAGCTGCGCAAGTCAAAGCGTCTCTCGATGGACGTGATGACGGTGTTGATGAAGCCATTGATGATCATCCCCTGGAGAAAGGACGCTGCGCACAGGAAGACCAGCACCCAGCGGGGCGTGTTAAAGACCTGCAGAGCCCTGGGGGTCAGCCTGCTCCACCCACACAGCTGCTCCGAGTCCACTCTGTGACGAGGATCCTTCCCCACTCTGTATCCCTGTCTGTGCAGGGAGGACGCAACCGTGAAGATGTGGGACTGCCTGGCACTTTCTAGGCTGCAGGTGCTCCTGGGACCAGAATTTAGGGGGCTGCTGGTCTGAGAGCCATGAGGGCTAGAGTCCAGAGACAACGCCCCACCCATCTGACTATCCTCAAGGTCCAACAGCTCAGCCTTTGAACTGAATGAGGGGTTGGCATTAAGGAGGACCGGCATGATGTCAAGGGGGGCAGGCTCAACCAGGAGGAATTGCGGCTAGAGGGATGGGGTGACTAAAGGAGCATGTGATGTCAGCAAAAAGGGGGGTTGACTGTAGAGTAGAGATGTTCAAAATAATATCAGGATTCAATCTGATCCTTCACCTGTCATCAGCTGACCCAGGTTACCTGACCAGGTGAGTAAAGGTGAGATTCGGTCTCATGATGGAGGTGAACGGCATCCTGTGGGATGAAATGGGAAAGAGGAAAATGTTACATCTTTGTTTTTATTTTTGAGAGTGAACCTCTGAGTGAGTGTAAATGTTTACCAAAGAATGTCAAAGTTCAGATTAAGACACGGTTATAAACATGCACACCCAAAAATGATGCAAAAACTATAGCCACCATGCCAGGCCAGTAGGTGGCGCTGGTACTTTGTAATGAAGCAAAAGAAGCATTTGAGACATTTCTCCATGTCAGTTTAAACAACAGAGAGAATGTCACTAACAGAGGACGCCATTGTTGTTGTAGTCCACAGTCTGACAGATACAGACTGGAACTGTACTGAGCATGTGTAAAGTTTCACTGACTACGGCCAGCGATGTGTGATCCAACCGCCCAAATGTGACCTAAGGTTTTTTATTAAAGGACTAATCCACTGTTGTTAACCCTAATTGGCCCTCCACTGGTGTTTTAATACAGAGAAAAATTACCTAAATATTTTGTCCCCTCTAAATTTGATTACTTTTCCTGGATTGACCCTTACATTGGGAAAGGGGAGTTTATTCATTTTTCCATGTATACAAATTTACTCCTCTTATCTTCAGGTCAACATGACCCAACAGCTGAAACCACAGTCCGTTTGATAACACAGAAATGTCAGAATGCTTGAGTTCTCTCAGATTTATCAGTAACACAGAATCATAACAGGATATGTGATCTTTACCAATGGAGGTCACTGCCTGTAACTGGCTCTGATGCAGGCAGGTGGCGCTAAAAATAAGTGTGATGAAATGTGTGAACAGACAGACTGTCATGGTTGAAATATAACAATAAGGCCACCATCAGTGTCTGTAGGTTCAGACTGTACAGAGGGTGAATCTGAACATTCAGACTCTCATGTCTGAGTATTATCATTACCACTGTAAATAATGTTTGCCATTCTTTGGGTTTATCAGGGGTCCAGACTGTAATCAGAGACACAGTCCTTCCTGTCAATGAGCCCCACCACATTTATTCAGATATATGTCTTTTCCCTTGTTCTCCAATTACAACAACTTATTCCGTATTATTCTGGTGTTAGCAATGATAGAACATTCTGTTTGTTGTAATGACTTAAAACAAATAGACCCAACCATGGAGAAAGACCACTGCAAGCCTCAGTCTCTATCTGTAGCCAGCTGGGTTTGTCTCTTGTTTCAGTGTCTTTTAACCATGTTCTAATACACCTTGAATTAATAGCCCAGTAATACCATTTAAAATTTGAAAGAATCCCCCCCCCCCCCCTTTGCACATGGGATTGTAATTTCTTTAAAGTAAGATTATAGAGTATTTAAAGGGAGGTGGGATAATACATAATAAATCACAGGTGCAATCATCATTTTAATGGAATGTATTTTGCCACACAGAGAAAAAATGAATCTTTTCCCATCTTCCAAAATGGGATTTCATTTTCTGGATTATTGGCATGGTATTTTCTCTGATTATATCTTTGTAGTCAGGTGTTATCTGCATATTCAAGTATTTTATGCCCTTAGGAGACCAACTAAATTTCCACTGACTAAAAGAGTGAGTGGGCAATGTCCTGACATCGGCATTGCTTCTGGCTTATCCCAGTTAACACGATATCCAGATATGAGTGTAAATTCATCAATGCAGCTAAATAAAGAAGGTATCGATTTTTCTGGTTGTGTTAGTAATAGCATATCGTCTGCATACATTAAGAGTTTGTGTTGAGTGTTGCCAACTGTGATTCCGTGAAGTAATATATTGTTGCTCAGCTTTTGTGCTAAGGGCTCTAAAGCTAATACAAAGAGTCCTGGGCTTAATGGACAACCCTGTCACGTAGATCAGTGCAGTTGGAATAAGTCAGAGATCAATCCGTTTGTTAAAACACAAGCATGTGGTGTTTCGTACAAAGTCCTAATCCAGGAAATAACATTTCTTCCAAAGCCAAATCTTTCTAGTGTTTCAAAAAGGTATCCCCATTCTACACAATCGAAGGCTTTAGCTGCATCTAATGACAAAGCAATTGTTGGGTGAGTAGAGTCATGTGTGATCTACTGTAAATTCACCAGACGTCTAATGTTGTCAGTACTATAACGGTTGGATATAAATCCAGTTTGGTTTGTATGAATTACACTCCAATAACCTTTGACAGCCGATTTGCCAGGATCTTTACTGAAATCTTTTGGTCACAGTTAAGGAGAGAGATAGGCCTATAACCACTGGGGTCTAAGGCATCCTTCCCCTTTTTTTATAGATAAAGGATATTAGTGCAGAATGCATAGTTTGTCAGAGGGAGCCAGTTTGAAAGGCTTTGTTGTAGACATCAAGCAAAAGGGGACTTAAAACATATGTGAAAGTTCTGTAGAAATCCATGGGTAGACCGTCTAGTCCAGGGGATTTATTAAGGGGCATAGGTTTAATTGCCTGGGATATTTCCACAAGTCTTAATGGAGCTTCCAGTAAATCTCTATCACCATCAGAGAGTTGTGGGCATTTTGGCCCTGCAAAAAATTCTAAAAATTTGTATCTAGGTCACCCTGAGATGAATATAGCATTTTATAAAATGACCTAAAGCTGTTGTTGATTTGTTTGAAGAAGTAGAGGTGTGTCCATCTGATTGTCTAGTACCCGCTATATGATTCATATCATTTTGCTGTTTAAGTCAGTGGGCAAGAAACCTACCAGGCTGCTCCCCCATCTCCCAATATGTCTGTTTAGCTCAGAATAAGGCATATTCTGCTTCATTATGATATATTTTATTAAGATGATATGTTGTGTTGATTATCTTATTCAGGGTAGGCCTGTCTTTAGTTTGAGCATGCAGAGTTTCTAGTATTTTAAGTTCCTTCTCAAGTCCAGTAGTTTCTTGGTTAGCTAGCTTTTTTTATATGATGCATAGGAAATGATTCTTCCTCTCAAGTATGCTTTGAGGGTGTCCCACCATGTGGCAAGGGAAGTGTCTTGCCTTTTTTTAGGTTCTTCAACAAGGGAGATCTCAGTCCTAATCATATTGATAAAGGTGCTATCTTTCAATAAAGAAGACCCTCATCTCCAAAACAGCCAGGAAGCGAAGCGTGTATTCCACTCCTCTGCTTTTCAGATCCTCCTTCACTTGTTTGAATGAGAACCTTTGATCCGTTACTTGCTTGGAGTTGTCAGGGAAAAGCATTATTCTAGCTCCTTGCCAGTTGACTTGCCTCTTCTCCCTCGCCGCTCGGAGTATCTCTTCCTTTACTTGATACCGGAGCATATTGACCATGATCAGCCGCGGTCAGTCTCCGCTTTTAGACTCTCGCTTTGGCGGGCCAGTAGGTACTCTGTGGGCTCGTTGAATCTCCAGTGGGGAGTTGAATTCTCGTTCTAACATGACGGGGATTTCACGTTGCAGAAACTGAATCATGTTGTTTCCCTCTTTCGCCTCCGGTATACCCAAGATTTTAATGTCGCAGCGCCTTCCTCTATTATCCAAGTCATCGCTGTGGTCATAGAGTTTTTGCATCTCTGCCTGGACATCCTCAACCTGTTTTGTTTGCATGCGTCAGTGGTGTCCTCCGATGTGGCGACCCGGGTTTCAGCTTCGTCCATACGCAAACTCAGTGTGCTAATTTTCCCTTCGATGTCTTCCACCTATCCTCTTTTGTTGCTGCAGTTACAGTGAGACAACATGAATCTATCCAGAGACCGACCTGCTCCCTCCAGGAAAATTAATAACATTTAAAAAAATGACCCTCAGACACCAGAGATTACGGTAAATCTGACCCTCATACATCAGAGTTTACAGTAAATCTGACCCTCATACATCAGAGTTTACGGTAAATCTGACCCTCATACATCAGAGTTTACGGTAAATCTGACCCTCATACATCAGAGTTTACGGTAAATGTGACCCTCTTACATCAGAGTTTACGGTAAATCTGTATGAAGGGTTGAAACGTCGGCCTGCTCAGAGACTAGTTCAGGGCTTCCTGTTCACAGATAATTGTGACAGCATCTGAGACAGGAAGTAGAGACACTAGAGAACAGGAAGACAAAGATGACAAACACCAGAACAGAACCCTAAGATTTTCAAATCCAGACTCAGACAGACCAGAACAGAGGGATTCAGACCAGAACAGAGGCACTCAGACAGACCAGAACAGAGGGACTCAGACCACAACAGAGGGACTCAGACAGACCAGAACAGAGGGACCCAGACCAGAAAAGAGGGATTCAGACCAGAACACAGGGACTCCGACCAAAACAGAGGGGCTCAGAAAGACCAGAACAGAGGGGCTCAGACAGACCAGAACAGAGGGACTCAGACCAGAAAAGAGGGATTCAGACCAGAACACAGGGACTCCGACCACAACAGAGGGACTCAGACAGGCCAGAACAGAGGGACTCAGACCACAACAGAGGGACTCAGACAGACCAGAACAGAGGGACCCAGACCAGAAAAGAGGGATTCAGACCAGAACACAGGGACTCCGACCAAAACAGAGGGGCTCAGACAGACAGATTGCACAGCCAGGCGTGTGCTGATCCATCTACTCTATGCTTCGTCTGATTGGCTGAGCCCAATCTGTCCGGGTAAATGCATCTCTTTGTTGGAGACAATGAAGAGAGGAACCTACCTTTACCCTCCTTCATCGTCCTCCTCATCATCACATCAGCTTGCTCTGTCTGCAGGTGGAAAATGAGACTAAGCTGCAGGGGGAGAGAGAAGGGGAGGGGGCAGAGAACATGCTGGGTATGATGGGTGATCAGTGCCACCATCAGATAGCAGCTATGAGCAGCTGCTAACTCTGCAGGCAGATGGACTCTCTTAAACAGACTCAGTGGTTTGATGTTTGATGATCTTTTTGGGTTTCAGATTAAATCAGGTCTGTTTTTCTATGATGAGAGCTGACACACCCCCATGTTGACCCAAAAGCAGCTTCTGTCCACATACCAGTGATGTCTCTGTAAATAGCTTCTGTAAACCTGTTGAACAGGATTTTATGAAAATGATCTCCACACTAGGCCCCAGTTGTCTGACTAAACAGAATGAAGAACTGTTCTCAATGCACCGAAAGAGGAAGAGTCCTCTGCTGGCTGGTCATGCCGATGGTATAAAAATATAAAAATGAGATTCAGTCTGAGCCGTCTAGCAGCAGACGTTATTAGAAAATAAATTCTTACCACTCAAAAAGATATCCTGTGTTACCTTCAAAGAGAGTGGGGATTTCTGAATCTGAATTTGAGTTCTAACACTCCAGTTGTGTTATTTCGGAAAACACTATTTATGGTGGAGAATTGTATGGAAAAATAAATCCACAAAATTACATAGATTATGCCTAATGCTGTATCGCAGTCAAGAAAAAAAACAAAACCTTGCCAAAAATGTTGACTTTAAGTAATAAAAAACATGTAAATTTACCATGTACTTTTACTACATTAGTTCAAAGTAAAATACTACGTTAAAGTATTGATTAAAACCTTACAGAGACAGCACAAAATAATTAACTTAGTAATTTGTCATTGAATTACAGTTCCGTTGAGAAATTAATAAGTCAAATGTATGTTCTAATTTAAAACTGACATGAACCAAGTTCTAAATCAAATACTAATTAGTATGATAAAAAAATTATTTAGTATTGAATGCCTGTAATATTACCCATGCACACCACCTTTACCCATCACCTGTGTTACCATGACGGCTGTTACCATTACCTCTGTTACCTATCACCACTGTTACCTGTCACCACTGTTACCATCACCCATGTTTCCCATCACCACTGTTACCATAACCACTGTTTCCATCACCACTGTTACCATCACCACTGTTTCCATCACCACTTTAACCTATCACCACTGTTACCGTTTCACCACTGTTACCTATCACCACTGTTACCTGTCACCACTGTTACCTATCACCACTGTTACCATCACCCATGTTTCCCATCACCACTGTTACCATAACCACTGTTTCCATCACCACTGTTACCATAACCACTGTTTCCATCACCACTTTAACCTATCACCACTGTTTCCCATCACCACTGTTACCATCACCACTGTTACCAACACCCATGTTTCCCATCACCCCTGTTTCCCATCACCACTGTTTCAATCACCACTTTAACCTATCACCACTGTTACCTGTCACCACTGTTACCATCACCACTGTTACCTATCACCACTGTTACCATCACCACTGTTACCTATCACCAATGTTACCATCACCACTGTTACCTATCACCACTGTTACCGTTTCACCACTGTTACCTATCACCACTGTTACCATCACCAGTTACCTATCACCACTGTTAACGTTTCACCACTGTTACCTATCACCACTGTTACCGTTTCACCACTGTTACCTATCACCACTGTTACCTATCACCACTGTTAGCATTGCCTCTGTTACCCATCACCACTGTTAGCATTGCCTCTGTTACCCATCACCACTGGTACCTATCACCTTTGTTGCCATTACCTCTGTTACCATCACTACTGTTACCTATCACCACTGTTACCCATCACCTCTGTTACCATTACCTCTGTTACCATCACTGCTGTTACCTATCACCACTGTTATCATCACCCCTGTTTCCCATCACCACTGTTTCCATCACCACTGTTTCAATCACCACTTTAACCTATCACCACTGTTACCGTCACCACTGTTTCAATCACCACTTTAACCTATCACCACTGTTACCGTCACCACTGTTTCAATCACCACTTTAACCTATCACCACTGTTACTATCACCACTGTTACCATCACCACTGTTACCATTTCACCACTGTTACCTATCACCACTGTTACCATCACCACTGTTACCGTTTCACCACTGTTAGCATTGCCTCTGTTACCCATCACCACTGGTACCTATCACCTTTGTTGCCATTACCTCTGTTACCTATCACCACTGTACCCATCACCTCTGTTACCATTACCTCTGTTACCCATCACCTCTGTTACCATTACCTCTGTTACCATCACTACTGTTACCTATCACCACTGTTACCCATCACCTCTGTTACCATTACCTCTGTTACCATCACTGCTGTTACCTATAACCACTGTTACCCATCACCCTCTCTGGTATTTTCACATTTTTGACATTCCTTTGGTTTGCATGTAAAACAGTTGATTTTCAAGTTCAGATTCCTTTTTTATTGCTGCACAGAGGTGCTGATCTGGATTTTTAAATACAGCAAGAATAAAACATCAGATTGTTACTATAAATATAGGTCTTTATTTTTCCATACAAAAGTATTATAACTTACAGACCCGCTTTTTTCCATTCAAATCAAACACCTTTTTTTTAAATAAGCAATTATTTTTTTTTACTTTCCAGTATGTTTTTCCGTCAGTTTTCTGGCATTAATGAACCGTCCGAAACTTTCTGTTTAATGATTCCTGTTAGATGCACTTTAGAAAACAGATGTGGAATCACTCACCCACCATACACTGAAGCGTGACTCTCCTCTTTTAGAGCATCGCTGTTGTTCAGTGGCATTAATTGTTCTTCATACAGAGATACTGTGGTGCTATCAGCGACGGACCAATCACAGTGCAGCACACTGAAACTGCAGAAACAGAGAGTTCCTCTGAGACTGATGAAACAGTCAAAGGTTTAAACACGAACAGAAATAAAAGGAGCATTAAACACCTGATAGTACAGAATATTAGACTCATAATGAATAATGTTTTAACACAATATGATATATTAATATATTTTAAATCAACCATTATTAAACAATTATATCTAAAATCAACCATGTTTAAACAAAATAGTATGTTTAAAAATATGTTTAAACCAAAAGTAAATTTAAAATAAACAGAATACTATATTCAAAATGAATCATATTTTCATAAAATATATTTAAAATTAACCATGCTGAAACAAAATAATATATTTAAAAAATTGATTGATTGAATCTTGCTTTTCAGAACATCAAATAGTTAAAATAATTACTTCAAAATCATTTCAGTGAAGCCTGTACTGTCATTGTTTGGATTCTGTTGGTGACATATGTGTTTACCAATCAGACATTTGGATTTATTGATCTGTTTTACCACACTGTAATCCACTGTAAATCATTACACTGATATGAAGACATTTGGGGGCTTTTGGATGAACCAGGACCTCAACCAGTGGTCCTCTACAGGGACTTTTTGATAATTTAAATCTAATTGGATGCTTTCATTATTATTCTCTCTTGGCCCTATGCACATTAAAATACTCATATGAATCACTGAAAGTCACAGTGGACATGTTCCTGATATTTGATCAACAGCTATAAAGACTGTGGGCCAATGGCTGACTTCCTCAACAGTTAAGCCTCCTTTGATTAGAGAGCGAAATAAATGATCAAATAAATAAATTAACAAATAAGCTGTTTATGTAACAGACACAAGACTTGAACCTCTTTGTGAAGGAAAAAGTAGACTTTACAGTTGATTTTAAAAGTGAACACAAAATTTCATAATTATTTTTTAATAAACAATAATTATTATAGCTTGGATAGAAATAGCTCATTCAATGGAACCCAAGATTAAGAAAACAAAAACAGAAGAAAAGACACAAAACAAAGAAAAACACCAAGTTTATTATTAAATAACTACCAAATAACCTTTAAAATAAGCATATTTAACTACATAATATAATATCTAACCTATTATAATTACTATTTCATTAGATGAACAAATGTTTAAAAGTACTATACATTCTAAACATTTATGTAATTATTCTAAAAATTCTATAAGATATCTGTAATCGCATTACATTGATTAATAATTATGGTAATGCTTTGATGAGAAAATCTTAAAAATCAGGGTGATATTAAATTAATACAAAGTTTGACATTAAATGAATGAATTCAAAATAACTAGCTGGTGCTGAAAATGTAGTATTTTTAAATGTTTTGAAATAAATATAATAAAATTTGAAACAGTCCGTGTACCTTCAGTTTGTCACCACAAGAGGGAGCCATCCTCTCTGTGTTTAACATGATTACAATACAACATAACTATGGGTTATCACTGATTAAATATGAATTACTTACATAATATATGCCTAAAAAATTAACAGAATTATATATATATATATATATATATATATATATATATATATATATATATATAGCAATTAAGTACATACACATAATAAAACAGATAAAAATCGTATTCATGATAAATGCTCCATTGCAGAGATTAACAGGTTCTGATTTACTGGGATGATGAGAGCAGTCCATTTAAATATCCTGACAGTGATATGATCATAGATTTAATCTCTATGTGATTTATGCTGAGCAACAGCTGGTTGAAGGGGACCAAATCCAGAGATCAGCTGATCTGGTTCACTTTTACCAGCTGTAGCAAAACATTGGCCGACGGGGAGGTCTTCTGCACTGAATTAGAATAACGATGGCCCTGGAGAGGAGGACCAATGAGAGAGAATGAATCAGAAATATTAATGTATTGATCCAGGTACATCAAAATAAGAGTTAATATACACACAATCATAAAGGACACACATCAAACTACAAAAATATAACAGAAACATTGATATGATCCAAACAGAGGATTAACTTTAAACAGAACACATTCTAAAGGAACAACATTTTTAAAAAAGGGTTAAAAATGAATTTTGGTTAGTGAAAGACAGAAGAGATGAGGATGTTGTAACAGCTTGTTACAACCTGCTTGTAGGGGAAAAGGAAAGTAACATTAAACCCGGATTTGAAAAGGTTAGAGTTTTTCATTAACAAAGTAAGATTGTTTTTTTACAAATGTACAAAGGTGAGGCTACTAACATCTGAATTAGTGCTGTACGAAAGTGGAAAAGGAGAACAAAAGAGACTCTAACCTAGAGTTATTGAAACTTACTGAGTTTTTACCAAAAGAAGAGAAAACAAAAACCGGACTACTCTAACCTTAAGGAAATACAATAACAGCACTAACAAACATAAAACTGTGTATAACAATAACTAGTTTTTCTACCAAAATCACAGAATCTAGCTGTCTTCTGGTTTGCCAACTTCTTATATCTTGTGCGGCGCGCTCTCTTCTGATTGGTGGAATAGGCTGTAGGACATCCATGCCATTCAGGCTTCCTCCTCCTGGATGGAAACACTGAATGAGCTCCTGTAGAGCTGCAGTGGCACTCACACCAGAACACTCACACACACTCAAAGAGAGGGAGGTAAAGTCCTCAGAATACGGCAGCGGCCTTAACACAGCTTTTCTGAAGATAGTTAGTATTCTCATGGACCTACAGATATACACACAAAACAATCCTGCGGAAATATGGTACGTATTACCTTATGGTACATGAAAAGAACACTGTGGACGCTAGTCATGAGGAGATAATAGTTCGCTCTCCTAGACCATAAATCAGTCATGCTGTATCTGAACAGGCCTGATTTTGCCATCCTTAAAGGAACCAATAATTCTACAATCAACAAACAGGAAGAATACAATAAACTAACAGGAAATGTACCATAAACTAACAGGAAGTGTAGCACTGACTTCAACTAAATTTGTGAGTCAACTGTGCTCAGGAGCGATGGTTTGTCTGAAGGAATTGTTCTCTAAAGCAATCAGAAAAAAAGCTTGAACATCCTGATCAGTGTGTTGTGTTTGTTAATGTTTGTGTATATTGTTTTGTTTGAGTAGTTCTCTCTCTCTCACTTTCTCTATCTCTCGGGGGGGGGGTGGGGGTGGGGTGGGGGGAGCTGAGTGTTGTGTGTCAGTTAAAGGCATGGTCGTCAGTGGGGGGTAGTAACAGCTAAATATTTGACGATCAGCTGGCTGCTGGTTGGGTCTCTATGCTTGGGGTTGACCTGCTTATGCTGCAGTCCACTGCAGACCCCCCCCCCCCACACACACACTACTCACAGCCCACATTCAGCAGCTGACTCAGCAGTACAATGGCTCCTGATTGGCTGATCAGACAGCAGACGATAGCGTAAGAGGAGCTGCTCCAAGATAAACTCTTCTGTTGGAGAGAAATGCTGCCTGACCTTCTGAGAGTCTGAATCAGTGTGTGTGTGTGTGTGTGTGTGTGGGTGGGTGGGGGTGGGTGGTGGTGGGGGGTTAATGGGTCGGACGTGCTCTTGTCCAGAACTTTAGCTCATTAATGATCCACATGGTCAGTGTGTGTTTAAGTGTTGTATGTTAATGTGTGTTTAGGATTTTAGACTGATGACTCCACTCTCCTGTTTACAGCGTTGAACAGTTGAACCTCTGTGAACTGAGCAGCTCAAATAAGACCGTCAATCTGCACAACAGCTAGAACATTAGAAAGGTCATGCTTTCAACAACCAGTCAGAGCCTCCCAGCCCAGAGAGGAAGTCTGACAAAGATTCAAATGGTCACTGGTCGCATCACAAAAAGCAGCTCTAGGACTAACCAGGAGAAAGCCACCAGTGATGGGAGATCTCTGACCACAAGGTTCTGTTTTGCATGAATACTCTACAGACTCTACAGACTCTGACCACATCCCTCTCAGGAAATGGATGTTAAAATGTTACGTACACTTTTATCCAAATTTAAGGATCTGACTGGAATTTGAACCATCAGTCTCCCAGAAAAGGCCTGAAAAAGGTGATTTTTGCATAATATGTCCCCTTTATATGACAGACAACACGGGACCATGGAACCTGTGTTTATGAACTTGTTATTGTGAGTCATTTTTCCAGCACTTTATCTGCATTTTACCGATGCTCTTTCTGAATGATTGTCTGTTTGAACTTATTGTTGTAATCTGTCACTGAAACGTATTTTTTATGACGTGCTGCTGACCTCTTGGCCAGGTCACCCTTGTAAAAGAGATCTCGATGGGTCTTTATCTGGTTAAATAAAAATAAAATGAAATGGTTCAAACCAGCTTTGGCATCCTGGGTATTCTGATAAAGGACATTCAAAATGTGGATCATCCAGATTTTTACAGTTCTAACTAAAGTAGAATGTAGAAACAGTTTAAAAAGGTTAAAAAAAATCAAAACTTTATGTGAAAGTGTCTTATAGAGTATTTATCTGCAGAGACAAACGCTGTAATGCTACATGACCACTTCCTGTTAGAGTCTATGAGAGAGTTTGACTAAAGAGACGGGCTGATGTCAGAGACAGGTCTTCTGTTGGCTACAATATTTGACATAATTACTGAATCTTGGATATCTCTGGCAAAGTTAGGAGATCTCTCATTATATGGAGTAAAGACACTTCTACAGAGTGAGGAAGAATTAAGACATCCTCTGCTATGGTGCAGCCCTCATGGTGCAGATGTGTCTAACATCAAAAACAACAAAAATCCCTGAGAAACATGAGCAAGAGAATCACAGCAGTGAGAAAGGTACAACATCTAAATGCATGTATATACATGCCGTGATGTCTGGTGTTGTCTTCTTGGGTGTGTGTGTGAATGAGTAATGACACACTCCTGGGCTCAGAGTGTGGAGGTTTCTAAAAGGAACCCTGAATAAACAGACCGGTTCATCTTATTGGATAGATATGTGTTCCTCTCATATGTATATTCAACTAAAAAATTCACTAGCTATCTTCATTACGAATAATTTGAATTTATAAACTCACCAGGAGGCCGCCATGTTCTGGTCTGCGCTGGAGCTGTGATGTAACAGAGCCAAAGCGCTCCTCACCATTCATATCCAGTTACCATTTTTCAGATGGTTTTGCTGCCATAACAGCTTTCATACCACACACCAGTTTGCTGTGTTTGTCTCCCTGCTGTCAAATCTCTGTCATTCCTACTACTATTACCTCTATAAACCTTCAGTTTATGAACTCAAATTACTCTGAATGCAGATATTTAGAGGGTTTTTCAGTTCAATATACATGTAAGAGATACAAATTCCTATCCAAAACGATAAACTGGTCTGGTCTCACCTCACCACAACCACTCCCACCTCATCACAACCACTCCCACCTCATCACAACCAGTCCCAACTCATCACAACCACTCCCACCTCACTACAACCACTCCCACCTCACCACGACTACTCCCACCTCATCACAACCACTCCCACCTCATCACAACCACTCCCACCTCACTACAACCACTCCCACCTCACCACGACTACTCCCACCTCATCACAACCACTCCAACCTCACCTCAAGCACTCCCACCTCATCACAACCACTCCCACCTCAGCACGACCACTCCCACCTCACCACGACTACTCCCACCTCATCACAACCACTCCAACCTCACCTCAAGCACTCCCACCTCATCACAACCACTCCCACCTCACTACAACCACTCCCACCTCACCACGACTACTCCCACCTCAGCACGACCACTCCCACCTCACCACGACTACTCCCACCTCACCACAACCACTCCCACCTCATCACAACCACTCCCACCTTACCACAACCACTCCCACCTCACCACAACCACTCCCACCTCACCACGACTACTCCCACCTCACCACGACCACACCCACCTCACCACGACTACTCCCACCTCACCTCAAGCACCCACCTCACCACGACTACTCCAACCTCATCACGACCACTCCCACCTCACCACAAGCACTCCCACCTCACCTCAAGCACTCCCACCTCATCACAACCACTCCCACCTCACTACAACCACTCCCACCTCTGTCCTCCACCTCAGCCCGACCCTCCCACCTCTCACCACAACCACTCCCACCTCATCACAACCACTCCCACCTTACCACAACCACTCCCACCTCACCACAACCACTCCCACCTCACCACGACTACTCCCACCTCAGCACGACCACTCCCACCTCACCACGACTACTCCCACCTCACCTCAAGCACCCACCTCACCACGACTACTCCAACCTCATCACGACCACTCCCACCTCACCACAAGCACTCCCACCTCACCTCAAGCACTCCCACCTTACCACAACCACTCCCACCTCATCACAACCACTCCCACCTCACCACGACCACTCCCACCTCATCACGACCACTCCCACCTCATCACAACCACTCCCACCTCAGCACGACCACTCCCACCTCACTCCAACCACTTCCACCTCAGCACGACCACTCCCACCTCATCACAACCCCTCCCACCTCAGTACGACCACTCCCTCCTCACTCCAACCACTTCCACCTCAGCACGACCACTCCCACCTCATCACAACCACTCCCACCTCAGCACGACCACTCCCTCCTCACTCCAACCACTTCCACCTCAGCACGACCACTCCCACCTCACTCCAACCACTTCCACCTCAGCACGACCACTCCCACCTCACTACAACCACTTCCACCTCAGCACGACCACTCCCTCCTCACTCCAACCACTTCCACCTCAGCACGACCACTCCCACCTCACTACAACCACTTCCACCTCATCACAACCACTCCCACCTTACCACAACCACTCCCACCTCATCACAACCACTCCCACCTCACCACGACCACTCCCACCTCACCACGACCACTCCCACCTCATCACAACCACTCCCACCTCATCACGACCACTCCCACCTCATCACAACCACTCCCACCTCAGCACGACCACTCCCACCTCACTACGACCACTCCCACCTCATCACAACCAATCCCACCTCATCACAACCCCTCCCACCTCACCACGACCACTCCCACCTCACCACGACCACTCCCACCTAATCACGAACACTCCCACCTCACTACAACCACTCCCACCTCATCACTACACCTCCAACCTCAGCACGACCACTCCCACCTCATCACAACCACTCCCACCTCAGCACGACCACTCCCACCTCACCACGACCACTCCCACCTCACCAAAACCACTCCCACCTCATCACAACCACTCCCACCTCAGCACGACCACTCCCACCTCACCACGACCACTCCCACCTCACCAAAACCACTCCCACCTCACCACGACCACTCCCACCTCACCACGACCACTCCCACCTCAGCACGACCACTCCCACCTCACCAAAACCACTCCCACCTCACCACGACCACTCCCACCTCAGCACGACCACTCCCACCTCACCACAACCACTCCCACCTCATCACAACCACTCTCACCTCATCACAACCACTCCCACCTCACCACGACCACTCCCACCTCATCATGACCACTCCCACCTCATCACAACCACTCCCACCTCAGCACGACCACTCCCACCTCACTACAACCACTTCCACCTCATCACGACCACTCCCACCTCATCACAACCCCTCCCACCTCACCACAACCACTCCCACCTCACTACAACCACTTCCACCTCAGCACGACCACTCCCACCTCACTACAACCACTTCCACCTCATCACAACCACTCCCACCTTACCACAACCACTCCCACCTCATCACAACCACTCCCACCTCACCACGACCACTCCCACCTCACCACGACCACTCCCACCTCATCACGACCACTCCCACCTCATCACAACCACTCCCACCTCAGCACGACCACTCCCACCTCACTACGACCACTCCCACCTCATCACAACCACTCCCACCTCATCACAACCCCTCCCACCTCACCACGACCACTCCCACCTCACCACGACCACTCCCACCTAATCACGAACACTTCCACCTCACTACAACCACTCCTACCTCATCACAACCACTCCCACCTCAGCACGACCACTCCCACCTCACCACGACCACTCCCACCTCACCAAAACCACTCCCACCTCATCACAACCACTCCCACCTCAGCACGACCACTCCCACCTCACCACGACCACTCCCATCTCACAAAAACCACTCCCACCTCACCACAACCACTCCCACCTCACCACGACCACTCCCACCTCAGCACGACCACTCCCACCTCACCACAACCACTCCCACCTCATCACAACCACTCCCACCTCAGCAAGACCACTCCCACCTCAGCACGACCACTCCCACCTCAGCACGACCACTTCCACCTCACCACCACCACTCCCACCTCATCACGACCACTCCCACCTCATCACAACCACTCCCACCTCACCACCACCACTCCCACCTCACCACCACCACTCCCACCTCATCACGACTACTCCCACCTCATCACGACCACTCCCACCTCACCACGACCACTCCCACCTCAGCACGACCACTCCCACCTCACCACCACCACTCTCACCTCAGCACAACCACTCCCACCTCAGCACGACTACTCCCACCTCAGCACAACCACTCCCACCTCAGCACGACTACTCCCACCTCAGCACGACCACTCACACCTCACCTCAAGCACTCAAACCTCATCAGGCCACTCCCACCTCACCACGACCCCGCCTACCTCACCACAACCACTCCCACCTCACCACAACCACTCTGGCCTCATGACATGTCAGATTTTAATTCTGGCCGCCAGAAGCTTCGCCAGATGCAGCAATCTCTCGCAATTCTAACCAGTTTTTAAAACACGTTTTTAAAGTCTTTTTTTTATCCTATTTCTGCTGTTACCCTGTTTATTAATGTGGATGAGGTTGTTAGTGCAACAATGATTTAATCTGGACTTAACTGTGTTTGTTTGTCGTTGCTGCCAACCGACACAGACTTTCATTCACCTGAAGAGCGGGAGTCCATTCGCAGAAACTTTTAAAGTGGCCTCTTTTAAATATGACTATCATGGCTGTGTGCGCAGAATGCAGCCTTACCAGCTCTCAGCTTATGGAGAATCTTTGCCACTTAAAAACAGAGATCCGTCAAAAAGATGAACCCATGGAAGGATTCATCTCCATTGCCACAGCCCAGGCGAAACATATTTCTTTTATGCAGGCCACTGGGCAGCCCGCCTCGCCTTCTAACCTGGTGTCCCAGCTGGTCTCAGCCTCAGCTGCCACCCTTCCATGGGTGGCTACCATGTATCCCGGCGTGGGACAGATCGCGCTGAAGACTCTGCACCCAAAGGGAGCGTCCCTCTGCCCCAGCAGCAGTCAGCGGAGTACCTCCCCTCCACTGCTGCACGTGCGGTGAGGGTCTCTGAATCTCCTGGTGACTCAGAAGTCGGCATAGGAGCCGAAGTTCTTGGCGCCCCTGACCCACAGCTCAACACCAAGGCCTGTGCAGCAGACCTGGATGAGTGTCGCACGCAGCGGCCGGAGGATGGACCCGGTTCCAGGGAGAGCCTCCTCACCACCTTGGCTCTCCCTCTCTAACCACTTCAAGTCCCTGGCAGACGAGGCTGGGGTCCACCGCAACGACTCCGCAGCATTTCCAGCGCCACCTGCGCAGAGGGACCTGGCTCCAGCTGTCGCGGCCTCCAGCTCGGCTTCCTCTCCTTCGCGAGCTGCCAGCGCTGGGCAGCCCACCGCAACTGGGATGATTCGCCGCAGGATCCTGAAGGAGGCGGTCACCAGACGCTCAGGGTGTCCTCCCCGAGCAAACACCTCTCTCTGCTCCCCCTGTGCACCTGCACCCGCCAACTGACCGATTCAGCCTGCGTCAGCACGGACAGAGAGTCCGTCAGCCTGGTGCGACAGAAGCCCCCGCACGTCCCCTCAGCCCCCCCATCCCCCCTACCACCATAATCATTGGAGATTCAATAACCAGGAACATTCGATTTCTCAACTCCATCACCCTGGAGCGACTGTCCCCGTCATCCTGGACAAACTCCTGCACCTCCTCCCCTCACTCCCCCCCCTCTGTCACAAAGATCGTAATTCATGTTGGCACAAATGACACCACCTGCAGGGAATCAGAGCGCACCAAAAAGGATTTTAACTCGCTTTTTAACATTTTAAAGAACACAGGAAAGACTGTTTTTATCTCCGGACCCATACCCACACTCAGCTGCAGGGCGGAGCGCTTCAGCCGCCTATTGGCACTAAACACCTGGTTCCACTCCACCTGCACCACCCACAATTTTATATTTGTTAACAGCTTTGATATTTTCTGGGATCATGAATGTTTATTCACGAATGATGGGATTCATCCTAATTGGCAGGGTAGCCAAATGTTGTCTGCAAACATTTTATATGCCATCCAATCCTCATAGCGTGTTTGACAGCCTGCAGACATCAGTATATGCTCCCAAGGTCAGACCACTCTTCTCCCTTAAAAAAATCTCTGGTCACCTGAGCTCACTGCTCACTTAAACCATTCCTTCCTCAACCCTCCCTACAGTCTCCGACTCCCTCATTCTGGTCCATACCACCATCAGACCTCTGACTCTGACTACCAGTTAAAGATGCAAGGGCAGCATTTAATTCTAATCTAATTTTAGTTAATGATTCTAATGCTAGAGTTTTATTTAAGGTTATAGACTCAATCACCACCCCCTCCTCTTCTCTTTCTCTTTTTGCTGATGCTTCAAACGAGACATGTGAGAAGTTTTTTGTTTCTTTTAACAACAAAGTAAAGGACATCAGGGATAATATCACCCCCCCCCCCAGCCCGTATTTTAAACACAAGTAGAGACATTTTTAATTATTCTAGCAGTTTTGAGCCAGTGTCCTTGTCTTTTTATCTGAAATTTTAGCCAAGATGAAAACAGCTGCGTGCAGTCTCGATTTTATTCCCACCAAATTTTTCAAAGAGGTTTTTTAGCACGGTTTGGCCCAGTATTTTATAATAATCAATAGTTCTTTGGCAGAAGGTGTAGTTCCTTCTGTTTTTAAACATGCTGTGGTCCAACCTTGACCCTTCTGATTTTAATAATTTTAGACCTGTTTTAAAGCTTCAATTTTTATCCAAGGTTTTAGAGAAGGTGGTTTCTACACAGCTTTTATCTTTTATGTCCCACAGTAACCTCTTTGAGAAACTCCAGTCTGGTTTTAGAGCAGGTCTCAGCACTAAAACGGCCCTCCTCAAGGTGACCAATGATTTGTTTTCAGCAGCAGATAGAGGGGAGGGAGCCATTTTAATTCTTTCAGATCTCAATGCAGCTTTTGATACCGTTGATCACAATATTTTATTAGAGCGTCTTAGAAACTGGGTGGGCATCAGGGACTCTGCTCTTAGCTGGTTTTATTCTTATCTTTTAGAGCGAACCTTTAGGTCACCATAGGTAACCACTCCTCCTCTACCTCTACTCTAACCTGTGGAGTACCGTAATGTAGCACAAGTTTACTTTTTATAATTTAATTTAGAGTAAACTCATGAACAACATAAGAAATATTAAGGCTAAATTAACTCAGAAGACTCTAAACTCGAAAAGAGGAAGAAACAAACTGATATCAATATTCAAACTCAAGAGACTCAAATAAGGTTACTCAAAATTCTTGGATTAAAAATTTGAACAAAAGTAAATACACAAATAAAATATTCACAATAACAAAAAAAATACCGAGTCTTTTTTTAAGCTCTTTCTTTCAATGGGGCCAATTAAAATTTCGTTTAAACACTTTTTTAGGTTTCAGTTCATCAATAAAAAAGAAAAGAAACACTTAAAAGTCCTTGGGGTTTTTTCAAAAGTCAACTTAAATAGTTATGAGGGAAAAGGGGATTCATTTGTCCTACCAGCCTGGTAGGTACACATGAGGTGAGGGGGATGATGATGATGAAGACGATGATAATGATGATGATTATGGGTGAGGGGAATGGTGATGATGATTGTCCTGGGTTTAGCTCGCCATCCAAACTCCGGGGGAAAAAAAGCTGGCCAATTCGCGATTATTTGGAAGCTTTACGGCGGTCCTTCGTCAAGTTGATCGGTTCTTCTAGTAGTTCATGTGTTTAAAACATGAGTTTGATTCGTCCCTTTCTCTAATGTCTGTAATGTAATGTTTGTTTTATCAGAGTTTTAGCAGACTGTTCAGTGATCATCCTCTCAGTGTCTCTCTGTGTGTCTGTCTGTGTCTCACTTCCTGTTTAAAAATACCGCACGTGTGCTGCGATTGGCTGAGACATCACGTGAGATTTAAAACGGGATAAAACAGGATTTGACATTCCACTATATAATTATGGCATCTGATTATTAAAACTTTCACAAATAATTGATTACAATTAAAAACATTTTTCCAAAGTTTACAACACATAATTCCAACAATATTACCAATAAGGTTGGTTCTTTTAATCATTTTCATCTTTTAATTCCTTTGTAAAAAAACAAATACTAATCTGGTCATTTTGTGACCTGGGTTACAGCAAGGTTCGGTTTTAGGCCCGATTTTGTTCTCTATTTATGAGCTGCCCCTTGGTCAAATCATTCAGAATCACAGGGTCTCCTTTCACTGCTATGCAGATGACACACAGATAGACCTGCCCCTGAGACCTGAGGACCCAAGAAGCCTAGCTGCTGTTAAAGACTGTCAATGATATCAACTGCTGGATGGCTCAGAACTTTCTTCAACTCAATAACTCAAAATCAGAAATAATACTTTTTAACATTCAAAACTCCACTCAGCTCATACAGTCCAATCTCAGTTCCCTCTCAGAAAACATCAGACCCACAGCCAGAAATCTAGGAGTAATATTTGATTCAGATCTCACTTTTGCCACCCATATCAGTAAAGTTGTCCAGTCATGTTTCTTCCACATCAGAACTATCGGCAAAATAAAATCAATACTCAGCCAGTCAGACCTTGAAAAAGTCATCCATGCACTCATCTTCTCCAGACTCGACTACTGTAACTCTCTTCTCTCCGGCATCAGTCAGAAATCCCTCTCCCGGCTTCAGTTAGTCCAGAATTCAGCAGCTAGGTTTCTAACAGACGACATCACATTACCCCCATTTTAGCATCCTCACACTGGCTCACTGTAAGTCTTAAAATTGATTTAAAATTTTACTTATCACGTTTAAATCACTGAAGAGTCTGGCTCCAAACTACCTGACAGAACTTTTAACCCCCTATGAGCCAGGCCGCAGCCTTGGATCCTCAGGCGGGGGCCTCCTGGTCGTTCCGAGGTCGAGGCTTGAGACTAAAGGTGACAGGGCCTTCTCTGTCAGGGCGCCTCGACTTTGGAACGACCTGCCTAAGGAGATAAGGCATGCAGAATCAGTGACATCTTTTAAATCACTTCTTAAAACTCATTTTTATGGACTTGCTTTCATGTGATGCCGTCTTCTGTGTTTTACTGTGTCCTATTTTTTATCACTTTTCTCTACTTCTCTGTCTAATCTGTCCTTAAAGCCCCTATTTCTGCTTGTCTCAGCTTTGTATAGTATGCTTATTGAATGTTATGTGATATGTCCACTTCTCTTACTTGGTCTTTAGAGCCCCCCCCCCCCCCCTTTACTGCTTTTATTGTTTCCCCCTCTTTTTACAGCTGTATCGGTTTTACCAGACTATTATCATTACCATGATTAACATCTTTTACTGTCTGGAATTTTAATTTTTTATGCTGACTTATTACTCTCTACACATTTCAGCTGTTATTATTCTCCTCCTTACCTTTTGATTTATATTCCTTTTCGTCTCTTCCTAATATTTTAACAGCTTTTACATTTCTGGTCCTTAGGTCTCTTTTATGTAGTTGGTTCCTGTGTTGCCTGGATTGTTCTAGGTTATTCTGGGTTTTTATTCTTGGTCTTTACTTTTATTACATAATGTTTCTTATCTGAGTTTTTATGATGTCCTCCTAAATTGACATCATTTGCTGTGCTGAGAATGTTCAGCTAGTTTGTTGTGAAGTTGGAGTGGCACTGTTGGCTGGGTTTTTCATGGGTTCTTCTGTTGTTGGGGCTTGTCTTTCTTGTGATGTTTTGCTGTTGTGTTTGATTCTTTGTGATTGTGATTCTGCTTATTGTCAAAGCACTTTGTTAACCTCTGCTGTTAAAGGTGCTATACAAATAAAGTTGCTATTATTATAATTATTATGAAGACCACTCTGGCCTCATGATGTCCACTCTGGCCTCAGAAAGAACCACCCTGGCCTCAGGAAGACCAATCTGGCCTCATGTAGACCACTCTGGCCTCATGAAGTCCACTCTGGCCTCATGTAGACCACTCTGGCCTCATGAAGTCCACTCTGGCCTCATGTAGAACACTCTGGCCTCATGTAGACCACTCTGGCCTCACGAAGACCACTCTGGCCTTGTGAAGTCCACTCTGGCCTCATGAAGTCCACTCTGGCCTCATGAAGTCCACTCTGGCCTCATGTAGACCACTCTGGCCTCATGAAGTCCACTCTGGCCTCAAAAAGAAAACTCTGGCCTCAAGGAGTCTACTCTGGCCTCATGAAGTCCACTCTGGCCTCATGAAGTCCACTCTGGCCTCATGAAGTCTACTCTGGCCTCATGTAGACCAGTCTGGCCTCATGAAGACCACTCTGGCCTCAGAAAGAACCACTCTGGCCTCATGAAGTCCACTCTGGCCTCATGAAGTCTACTCTGGCCTCATGTAGACCAGTCTGGCCTCATGAAGACCACTCTGGCCTCAGAAAGAACCACTCTGGCCTCATGAAGTCCACTCTGGCCTCATGAAGTCTACTCTGGCCTCATGTAGACCAGTCTGGCCTCATGAAGACCACTCTGGCCTCAGAAAGAACCACTCTGGCCTCATGAAGTCCACTCTGGCCTCATAAAGAACCACTCTGGCCTCATGAAGTCCACTCTGGCCTCATGATGTCTACTCTGGTCTCAGAAAGAACCACCCTGGCCTCAGGAAGACCAATCTGGCCTCAGAAAGAAAACTCTGGCCTCATGTAGACCACTCTGGCCTCAGAAAGACCACTCTGGCCTCAAAAAGTCCACTCTGGCCTCATAAAGAACCACTCTGGCCTCATGTAGTCCACTCTGGCCTCATGAAGACCACTCTGGCCTCAAAAAAAAAAAAACACTCTGGCCTCATGAAGACCACTCTGGCCTCACGAAGACCACTCTGGCCTCATGATGTCCACTCTGGCCTCATGTAGACCACTCTGGCCTCACGAAGACCACTCTGGCCTCATGATGTCCACTCTGGCCTCAGAAAGAACCACCCTGGCCTCAGGAAGACCAATCTGGCCTCATGTAGACCACTCTGGCCTCATGAAGTCCACTCTGGCCTCATGTAGACCACTCTGGCCTCATGAAGTCCACTCTGGCCTCATGTAGAACACTCTGGCCTCATGTAGAACACTCTGGCCTTGTGAAGTCCACTCTGGCCTCATGAAGTCCACTCTGGCCTCATGAAGTCCACTCTGGCCTCATGAAGACCACTCTGGCCTCAGGAAGACCACTCTGGCCTCATGTAGACCACTCTGGCCTCATGAAGTCCACTCTGGCCTCATGTAGACCACTCTGGCCTCATGAAGTCCACTCTGGCCTCATGTAGAACACTCTGGCCTCATGTAGAACACTCTGGCCTCATGAAGTCCACTCTGGCCTCATGAAGTCCACTCTGGCCTCATGTAGACCACTCTGGCCTCATGAAGTCCACTCTGGCCTCATGTAGAACACTCTGGCCTCATGTAGACCACTCTGGCCTTGTGAAGTCCACTCTGGCCTCATGAAGTCCACTCTGGCCTCATGAAGACCACTCTGGCCTCATGAAGACCACTCTGGCCTCATGAAGACCACTCTGGCCTCAGAAAGACCACTCTGGCCTCATGATGTCCAATCTGGCCTCATGTAAACCACTCTGGCCTCACGAAGACCACTCTGGCCTCATGATGTCCACTCTGGCCTCAGAAAGAACCACCCTGGCCTCAGGAAGACCACTCTGGCCTCATGTAGACCACTCTGGCCTCATGAAGTCCACTCTGGCCTCATGTAGACCACTCTGGCCTCATGAAGTCCACTCTGGCCTCATGTAGAACACTCTGGCCTCATGTAGAACACTCTGGCCTCATGAAGTCCACTCTGGCCTCATGAAGTCCACTCTGGCCTCATGTAGACCACTCTGGCCTCATGAAGTCCACTCTGGCCTCATGTAGAACACTCTGGCCTCATGTAGACCACTCTGGCCTTGTGAAGTCCACTCTGGCCTCATGAAGTCCACTCTGGCCTCATGAAGACCACTCTGGCCTCAGAAAGACCACTCTGGCCTCATGAAGTCCACTCTTGCCTCATAAAGAACCACTCTGGCCTCATGATGTCCACTCTGGCCTCATGTAGTCCACTCTGGCCTCATGAAGACCACTCTGGCCTCATGAAGACCACTCTGGCCTCATGAAGACCACTCTGGCCTCAGAAAGACCACTCTGGCCTCATGATGTCCAATCTGGCCTCATGTAAACCACTCTGGCCTCACGAAGACCACTCTGGCCTCATGATGTCCACTCTGGCCTCAGAAAGAACCACCCTGGCCTCAGGAAGACCACTCTGGCCTCATGTAGACCACTCTGGCCTCATGAAGTCCACTCTGGCCTCATGTAGACCACTCTGGCCTCATGAAGTCCACTCTGGCCTCATGTAGAACACTCTGGCCTCATGTAGAACACTCTGGCCTCATGAAGTCCACTCTGGCCTCATGAAGTCCACTCTGGCCTCATGTAGACCACTCTGGCCTCATGAAGTCCACTCTGGCCTCATGTAGAACACTCTGGCCTCATGTAGACCACTCTGGCCTTGTGAAGTCCACTCTGGCCTCATGAAGTCCACTCTGGCCTCATGAAGACCACTCTGGCCTCATGAAGACCACTCTGGCCTCATGAAGACCACTCTGGCCTCAGAAAGACCACTCTGGCCTCATGAAGTCCACTCTTGCCTCATAAAGAACCACTCTGGCCTCATGATGTCCACTCTGGCCTCATGTAGTCCACTCTGGCCTCATGAAGACCACTCTGGCCTCAAAAAGAACACTCTGGCCTCATGAAGACCACTTGAGGCAGGGCTCCAGGTTCCTTGATCAGTCCTCTGTGAATCAGAGTCCTGAAATATTTATATACAGCAGAGAAGGGGTTAACAGAATAGTTATTTATCATTGGTCAGTGTCACGGAATGATTGAGTGGCTGGGTTTCTCCCTCCTGAGAGACATACTTCTTTACATTCCATAGATTAGTTTAGGTCAATATGGCCATATGAAGAAGTATGGCCCCCAAAAGGGATGGCCCCTTGGCAGGATGGCTCTTAGGCAAGAACGGCCCCAGGCAGGATGGCCCTGATGAAGGTCGGCACCTAGGATAGAATGGCACCATGCAGATTGGCCCTTAGGCAAGAATGGCCCCAGGCAGGATGGCCCCGCAAGAATGGCCCCAGGCAGGATGGCTCTTAGGCAAGAATGGCCCCAGGCAGGATGGCTCTTAGGCAAGAATGGCCCCAGGCAGGATGGCCCCTAGGCAAGAATGGCCCCAGGCAGGATGGCTCTTAGGCAAGAATGGCCCCAGGCAGGATGGCCCCTAGGCAAGAATGGCCCCAGGCAGGATGGCTCTTAGGCAAGAATGGCCCCAGGCAGGATGGCTCTTAGGCAAGAATGGCCCCAGGCAGGATGGCCCCTAGGCAAGAATGGCCCCAGGCAGGATGGCTCTTAGGCAAGAATGGCCCCAGGCAGGACGGCTCTTAGGCAAGAATGGCCCCAGGCAGGATGGCCCCTAGGCAAGAATGGCCCCAGACAGGATGGCTCTTAGGCAAGAACGGCCCCAGGCAGGATGGCCCGGATGAAGGCCGGCACCTTGGATAGAATGGCACCATGCAGATTGGCCCTTAGGCAAGAATGGCCCCAGACAGGATGGCTCTTAGGCAAGAATGGCCCCAGGCAGGATGGCCCGGATGAAGGCCGGCACCTTGGATAGAATGGCACCATGCAGATTGGCCCTTAGGCAAGAATGGCCCCAGGCAGGATGGTTCTTAGGCAAGAATGGCCCCAGGCAGGATGGCTCTTAGGCAAGAATGGCCCCAGGCAGGATGGCCCCAGGCAGGATGGCTCTTAGGCAAGAATGGCCCCAGGCAGGAGGGCCCCAGGCAGGATGGCTCTTAGGCAAGAATGGCCCCAGGCAGGATGGCCCCTAGGCAAGAATGGCCCCAGGCAGGATGGCCCCTAGGCAAGAATGGCCCCAGGCAGGATGGCTCTTAGGCAAGAATGGCCCCAGGCAGGATGGCCCCTAGGCAAGAATGGCCCCAGGCAGGATGGCTCTTAGGCAAGAATGGCCCCAGGCAGGACGGCTTTTAGGCAAGAATGGCCCCAGGCAGGATGGCCCCTAGGCAAGAATGGCCCCAGACAGGATGGCTCTTAGGCAAGAACGGCCCCAGGCAGGATGGCCCGGATGAAGGCCGGCACCTAGGATAGAATGGCACCATGCAGATTGGCCCTTAGGAAAGAATGGCCCCAGACAGGATGGCTCTTAGGCAAGAACGGCCCCAGGCAGGATGGCCCGGATGAAGGCCGGCACCTAGGATAGAATGGCACCATGCAGATTGGCCCTTAGGCAAGAATGGCCCCAGGCAGGATGGTTCTTAGGCAAGAATGGCCCCAGGCAGGATGGCCCTGATGAAGGCCGGCACCTAGGACAGAATGGCACCATGCAGATTGGCCCTTAGGCAAGAATGGCCCCAGACAGGATGGCTCTTAGGCAAGAATGGCCCCAGGCAGGATGGCCCGGATGAAGGCCGGCACCTTGGATAGAATGGCACCATGCAGATTGGCCCTTAGGCAAGAATGGCCCCAGGCAGGATGGTTCTTAGGCAAGAATGGCCCCAGGCAGGATGGCTCTTAGGCAAGAATGGCCCCAGGCAGGATGGCCCCAGGCAGGATGGCTCTTAGGCAAGAATGGCCCCAGGCAGGAGGGCCCCAGGCAGGATGGCTCTTAGGCAAGAATGGCCCCAGGCAGGATGGCCCCTAGGCAAGAATGGCCCCAGGCAGGATGGCCCCTAGGCAAGAATGGCCCCAGGCAGGATGGCCCCAGGCAGGATGGCTCTTAGGCAAGAATGGCCCCAGGCAGGAGGGCCCCAGGCAGGATGGCTCTTAGGCAAGAATGGCCCCAGGCAGGATGGCCCCTAGGCAAGAATGGCCCCAGGCAGGATGGCCCCTAGGCAAGAATGGCCCCAGGCAGGATGGCTCTTAGGCAAGAATGGCCCCAGGCAGGACGGCTTTTAGGCAAGAATGGCCCCAGGCAGGATGGCCCCTAGGCAAGAATGGCCCCAGACAGGATGGCTCTTAGGCAAGAACGGCCCCAGGCAGGATGGCCCGGATGAAGGCCGGCACCTAGGATAGAATGGCACCATGCAGATTGGCCCTTAGGAAAGAATGGCCCCAGACAGGATGGCTCTTAGGCAAGAACGGCCCCAGGCAGGATGGCCCGGATGAAGGCCGGCACCTAGGATAGAATGGCACCATGCAGATTGGCCCTTAGGCAAGAATGGCCCCAGGCAGGATGGTTCTTAGGCAAGAATGGCCCCAGGCAGGATGGCCCTGATGAAGGCCGGCACCTAGGACAGAATGGCACCATGCAGATTGGCCCTTAGGCAAGAATGGCCCCAGACAGGATGGCTCTTAGGCAAGAATGGCCCCAGGCAGGATGGCCCGGATGAAGGCCGGCACCTTGGATAGAATGGCACCATGCAGATTGGCCCTTAGGCAAGAATGGCCCCAGGCAGGATGGTTCTTAGGCAAGAATGGCCCCAGGCAGGATGGCTCTTAGGCAAGAATGGCCCCAGGCAGGATGGCCCCAGGCAGGATGGCTCTTAGGCAAGAATGGCCCCAGGCAGGATGGCCCCAGGCAGGATGGCCCCTAGAAAGGATATCTGTTAGCAATGATGTCCTCTTAGAAGAAAGTCTGTCTAACAATCCGTGAACTTGGACCAGGTATTTGGTTCCCCAGTGTTAGACCTCCTCAGTAAAGTAAAGGACCCCTCTATTAAAACATGACTTGATAGACTCATCAAATTAGGTGTGTATTTTACTGATGTAGAAATCATCCCAGCTGACTCCTGATGAAGAATTAGAAAATTCAAATCAACCGACTGAGATTTAAACAAGCTGTTTAAATGAAATATTTAACAGATGGATGAAACACCACACTCACAACTCAATATGGACCTTACATTACCTCCCATAAAAAACAAAATAAAAAAAAAGACCAGAAAATACATAAAATGAAATCAATGTAAAAGATAAAATAAAATAAATAAAAAAAATAACAACACAACAAAATAAAATATAATGGATTGAAATTAAATATAATAAACAATTCTATAAAATAAAGTATGTAAATAAAATACAGCTGATTTTGTTTCACATTTTAACGCATTAAACACAAAGTATTTTCTTCTAAGAGCACAAAACTTAAACGTCAGGATGTAGTGTAACTCACGCCTGATCTCCGTTACATTCTCTACGTCTGAACACTAATCCTCCACATCTTAATCCTGACTTGAAATTTAAAATACTTAAAATCACTGTTAGCATATTTAATCAAACTTGAATAAAAAAATTAAATAAAATCAATGATAACATAGTTAATCAGATTTTAATTTAAAATACTTAAAATCATCTTTTATTGATCAGTTCATAAACTATCAGCAGTGTTAGCGTTGATGTTCCTCATATTCAGTCCCATGGTCTCTGTTCTTCTCGAACATCTCGATTACTAAAACGCTGTTGGACCTTCTCTACTCTCTGCTCTACTGAACACTGCACACGCTCAGTTCACCTTTAGTGTCACTCAGACGCTCAGCTGCAGTGGAGAGAGGGAGAGAGAGATGAAATAAAGTGGGATGGTCACTTACCTGCAGGCTGATGTTAGACCCAGAGTCTCCCCCATTCTCCCCAGTCCTCCCCCATCCTTCGGCCGGGCTGATGCAGCAGAGACGGCGGTAATATGGCCAGAGAAGAGAGGAAGAAGAAGTGCCTCTCTCTCTCTGCTCTCTGTCCCATGTGCTGCCTCTGCAGTCTCTTGCCCTTCTCTCCCTCTCTCTCTCACCCCCCTCCCCCCCTTCTTCTCTCTGAAAACTTTTAGTCCAGTGCAGCTCTGCTCGTCCCAATACACTGAGAGCATCCCTCCTTCTATCTGTCTCTATCTTATCCCATGATTAAGTCTATAATCTCTCATGTGTCATGTCAGCTCATATCATCCTGTATAAAGTTAAATGCATAAACGTATTTATTGTAATCAATCTTTGTTTAAGGGTTTTATTTCAAGCAAATAACTGCTGTAAGAATAAAAAAAAAACAGTCATGAACCGTGCAGCAGGTTCCTGGCAGATGCTGCGCCTCCAAACCAATCACGCTACGGGTTAGGGTTAGAGAGGATATACTGGTGTTTCCTCGGCCTGGTCTCCTCCAAAAGCCTCCTCTCTCCTCCATCCTCGCCTCCTCCAGGAGTCTCCTCCTTCCTCATGGTGGATCAGAGTTACCTGTTAGGAGGACCAATCATGGTGGATCAGAGTTACCTGTTAGGAGGACCAATCATGGTGGATCAGAGTTACCTGTTAGGAGGACCAATCATGGTGGATCAGAGTTACCTGATAGGAGGACCAATCATGGTGGATCAGAGTTACCTGTTAGGAGGACCAATCATGGTGGATCAGAGTTACCTGTTAGGAGGACCAATCATGGTGGATCAGAGTTACCTGTTAGGAGGACCAATCATGGTGGATCAGAGTAACCTGTTAGGAGGACCAATCATGGTGGATCAGAGTAACCTGTTAGGAGGACCAATCATGGTGGATCAGAGTAACCTGTTAGGAGGACCAATCATGGTGGATCAGGGTTACCTGATAGGAGGACCAATCATGGTGGGCGGGGTTACCTGTTAGGAGGACCAATCATGGTGGGCGGGGTTAGCTGTTAGGAGGACCAATCATGGTGGGCGGGGTTACCTGATAGGAGGACCAATCATGGTGGATCAGGGTTACCTGATAGGAGGACCAATCATGGTGGATCAGGGTTACCTGATAGGAGGACCAATCATTGTGGGCGGGGTTACCTGTTAGGAGGACCAATCATGGTGGGCGGGGTTACCTGATAGGAGGACCAATCATGGTGGATCAGGGTTACCTGATAGGAGGACCAATCATAGTGGATCAGGGTTACCTGATAGGAGGACCAATCATGGTGGGCGGGGTTACCTGATAGGAGGACCAATCATGGTGGATCAGAGTTACCTGATAGGAGGACCAATCATGGTGGATCAGAGTTACCTGTTAGGAGGACCAATCATGGTGGATCAGAGTTACCTGTTAGGAGGACCAATCATGGTGGATCAGAGTTACCTGTTAGGAGGACCAATCATGGTGGATCAGAGTTACCTGTTAGGAGGACCAATCATGGTGGATCAGAGTTACCTGTTAGGAGGACCAATCATGGTGGATCAGAGTTACCTGTTAGGAGGACCAATCATGGTGGATCAGGGTTACCTGATAGGAGGACCAATCATGGTGGGCGGGGTTACCTGTTAGGAGGACCAATCATGGTGGGCGGGGTTACCTGTTAGGAGGACCAATCATGGTGGGCGGGGTTACCTGATAGGAGGACCAATCATGGTGGATCAGGGTTACCTGATAGGAGGACCAATCATGGTGGATCAGGGTTACCTGATAGGAGGACCAATCATTGTGGGCGGGGTTACCTGTTAGGAGGACCAATCATGGTGGGCGGGGTTACCTGTTAGGAGGACCAATCATGGTGGATCAGGGTTACCTGATAGGAGGACCAATCATAGTGGATCAGGGTTACCTGATAGGAGGACCAATCATGGTGGGCGGGGTTACCTGATAGGAGGACCAATCATGGTGGGTCAGGGTTACCTGTTAGGAGGACCAATCATGGTGGGGGGGGTTACCTGTTAGGAGGACCAATCATGGTGGATCAGAGTTACCTGTTAGGAGGACCAATCATGGTGGGTCAGGGTTACCTGTTAGGAGGACCAATCATGGTGGGTCAGGGTTACCTGTTAGGAGGACCAATCATGGTGGATCAGAGTTACCTGTTAGGAGGACCAATCATGGTGGGGGGGGTTACCTGTTAGGAGGACCAATCATGGTGGATCAGAGTTACCTGTTAGGAGGACCAATCATGGTGGATCAGGGTTACCTGTTAGGAGGACCAATCATGGTGGGTCAGGGTTACCTGTTAGGAGGACCAATCATGGTGGGTCAGGGTTACCTGTTAGGAGGACCAATCATCGTGGATCAGAGTTACCTGTTAGGAGGACCAATCATGGTGGATCAGAGTTACCTGTTAGGAGGACCAATCATGGTGGATCAGAGTTACCTGTTAGGAGGACCAATCATGGTGGATCAGAGTTACCTGTTAGGAGGACCAATCATTGTGGATCAGAGTTACCTGTTAGGAGGACCAATCATCGTGGGGGGGGTTACCTGTTAGGAGGACCAATCATGGTGGATCAGAGTTACCTGTTAGGAGGACCAATCATGGTGGATCAGAGTTACCTGTTAGGAGGACCAATCATGGTGGGTCAGGGTTACCTGTTAGGAGGACCAATCATGGTGGGTCAGGGTTACCTGTTAGGAGGACCAATCATGGTGGGTCAGGGTTACCTGTTAGGAGGACCAATCATGGTGGGTCAGGGTTACCTGTTAGGAGGACCAATCATGGTGGATCAGAGTTACCTGTTAGGAGGACCAATCATGGTGGGGGGGGGTTACCTGTTAGGAGGACCAATCATGGTGGATCAGAGTTACCTGTTAGGAGGACCAATCATGGTGGATCAGGGTTACCTGTTAGGAGGACCAATCATGGTGGGTCAGGGTTACCTGTTAGGAGGACCAATCATGGTGGGTCAGGGTTACCTGTTAGGAGGACCAATCATGGTGGATCAGAGTTACCTGTTAGGAGGACCAATCATGGTGGATCAGAGTTACCTGTTAGGAGGACCAATCATGGTGGATCAGGGTTACCTGTTAGGAGGACCAATCATGGTGGATCAGGGTCACCTCATAGGAGGATCAATCATTGTGGGCGGGGTTACCTGTTAGGAGGACCAATCATGGTGGATCAGGGTTACCTGTTAGGAGGACCAATCATGGTGGGGGCGTTACCTGTTAGGAGGACCAATCATAGTGGATCAGGGTTACCTGATAGGAGGACCAATCATTGTGGGCGGGGTTACCTGTTAGGAGGACCAATCATTGTGGATTAGAGTTACCTGTTAGGAGGACCAATCATGGTGGGGGGGGTTACCTGTTAGGAGGACCAATCATGGTGGATCAGAGTTACCTGTTAGGAGGACCAATCATGGTGGGTCAGGGTTACCTGTTAGGAGGACCAATCATGGTGGGTCAGGGTTACCTGTTAGGAGGACCAATCATGGTGGATCAGGGTTACCTGTTAGGAGGACCAATCATGGTGGATCAGAGTTACCTGTTAGGAGGACCAATCATGGTGGGGGGGGTTACCTGTTAGGAGGACCAATCATGGTGGATCAGAGTTACCTGATAGGAGGACCAATCATGGTGGATCAGGGTTACCTGATAGGAGGACCAATCATGGTGAATCAGAGTTACCTGATAGGAGGACCAATCATGGTGGATCAGAGTTACCTGATAGGAGGACCAATCATTGTGGGCGGGGTTACCTGTTAGGAGGACCAATCATGGTGGGCGGGGTTACCTGTTAGGAGGACCAATCATGGTGGGCGGGGTTACCTGATAGGAGGACCAATCATGGTGGATCAGGGTTACCTGATAGGAGGACCAATCATGGTGGATCAGGGTTACCTGATAGGAGGACCAATCATTGTGGGCGGGGTTACCTGTTAGGAGGACCAATCATGGTGGGCGGGGTTACCTGATAGGAGGACCAATCATGGTGGATCAGGGTTACCTGATAGGAGGACCAATCATAGTGGATCAGGGTTACCTGATAGGAGGACCAATCATGGTGGATCAGAGTTACCTGTTAGGAGGACCAATCATGGTGGATCAGGGTTACCTGTTAGGAGGACCAATCATGGTGGGTCAGGGTTACCTGTTAGGAGGACCAATCATGGTGGGTCAGGGTTACCTGTTAGGAGGACCAATCATCGTGGATCAGAGTTACCTGTTAGGAGGACCAATCATGGTGGATCAGAGTTACCTGTTAGGAGGACCAATCATGGTGGATCAGAGTTACCTGTTAGGAGGACCAATCATGGTGGATCAGAGTTACCTGTTAGGAGGACCAATCATTGTGGATCAGAGTTACCTGTTAGGAGGACCAATCATCGTGGGGGGGGTTACCTGTTAGGAGGACCAATCATGGTGGATCAGAGTTACCTGTTAGGAGGACCAATCATGGTGGATCAGAGTTACCTGTTAGGAGGACCAATCATGGTGGGTCAGGGTTACCTGTTAGGAGGACCAATCATGGTGGGTCAGGGTTACCTGTTAGGAGGACCAATCATGGTGGATCAGAGTTACCTGTTAGGAGGACCATTCTTCGTGGTGTGGGTTACCTGTTAGGAGGACCAATCATGGTGGATCAGAGTTACCTGTTAGGAGGACCAATCATGGTGGATCAGAGTTACCTGTTAGGAGGACCAATCATGGTGGGTCAGGGTTACCTGTTAGGAGGACCAATCATGGTGGGTCAGGGTTACCTGTTAGGAGGACCAATCATGGTGGATCAGAGTTACCTGTTAGGAGGACCAATCATGGTGGATCAGAGTTACCTGTTAGGAGGACCAATCATGGTGGATCAGGGTTACCTGTTAGGAGGACCAATCATGGTGGATCAGGGTCACCTCATAGGAGGATCAATCATTGTGGGCGGGGTTACCTGTTAGGAGGACCAATCATAGTGGATCAGGGTTACCTGATAGGAGGACCAATCATTGTGGGCGGGGTTACCTGTTAGGAGGACCAATCATTGTGGATTAGAGTTACCTGTTAGGAGGACCAATCATGGTGGGGGGGGTTACCTGTTAGGAGGACCAATCATGGTGGATCAGAGTTACCTGTTAGGAGGACCAATCATGGTGGGTCAGGGTTACCTGTTAGGAGGACCAATCATGGTGGGTCAGGGTTACCTGTTAGGAGGACCAATCATGGTGGATCAGGGTTACCTGTTAGGAGGACCAATCATGGTGGATCAGAGTTACCTGTTAGGAGGACCAATCATGGTGGGGGGGGTTACCTGTTAGGAGGACCAATCATGGTGGATCAGAGTTACCTGATAGGAGGACCAATCATGGTGGATCAGGGTTACCTGTTAGGAGGACCAATCATGGTGGGCGGGGTTACCTGATAGGAGGACCAATCATGGTGAATCAGAGTTACCTGATAGGAGGACCAATCATGGTGGATCAGAGTTACCTGTTAGGAGGACCAATCATGGTGGATCAGGGTTACCTGATAGGAGGACCAATCATTGTGGGCGGGGTTACCTGTTAGGAGGACCAATCATGGTGGATCAGGGATACCTGATAGGAGGACCAATCATGGTGGGCGGGGTTACCTATTAGGAGGACCAATCATGGTGGATCAGGGTTACCTGATAGGAGGACCAATCATTGTGGGCGGGGTTACCTGTTAGGAGGACCAATCATGGTGGATCAGGGTTACCTGTTAGGAGGACCAATCATGGTGGGGGCGTTACCTGTTAGGAGGACCAATCACAGTGGATCAGGGTTACCTGATAGGAGGACCAATCATTGTGGGCGGGGTTACCTGTTAGGAGGACCAATCATTGTGGATCAGAGTTACCTGTTAGGAGGACCAATCATGGTGGGGGGGGTTACCTGTTAGGAGGACCAATCATGGTGGATCAGAGTTACCTGTTAGGAGGACCAATCATGGTGGATCAGAGTTACCTGTTAGGAGGACCAATCATGGTGGGTCAGGGTTACCTGTTAGGAGGACCAATCATGGTGGGTCAGGGTTACCTGTTAGGAGGACCAATCATGGTGGATCAGAGTTACCTGTTAGGAGGACCAATCATGGTGGGGGGGGTTACCTGTTAGGAGGACCAATCATGGTGGGTCAGGGTTACCTGTTAGGAGGACCAATCATGGTGGATCAGAGTTACCTGTTAGGAGGACCAATCATGGTGGGTCAGGGTTACCTGTTAGGAGGACCAATCATGGTGGGTCAGGGTTACCTGTTAGGAGGACCAATCATGGTGGATCAGAGTTACCTGTTAGGAGGACCAATCATGGTGGATCAGAGTTACCTGTTAGGAGGACCAATCATGGTGGATCAGGGTTACCTGTTAGGAGGACCAATCATGGTGGATCAGGGTCACCTCATAGGAGGATCAATCATTGTGGGCGGGGTTACCTGTTAGGAGGACCAATCATGGTGGATCAGGGTTACCTGTTAGGAGGACCAATCATGGTGGGGGCGTTACCTGTTAGGAGGACCAATCATAGTGGATCAGGGTTACCTGATAGGAGGACCAATCATTGTGGGCGGGGTTACCTGTTAGGAGGACCAATCATTGTGGATTAGAGTTACCTGTTAGGAGGACCAATCATGGTGGGGGGGGTTACCTGTTAGGAGGACCAATCATGGTGGATCAGAGTTACCTGTTAGGAGGACCAATCATGGTGGGTCAGGGTTACCTGTTAGGAGGACCAATCATGGTGGGTCAGGGTTACCTGTTAGGAGGACCAATCATGGTGGATCAGGGTTACCTGTTAGGAGGACCAATCATGGTGGATCAGAGTTACCTGTTAGGAGGACCAATCATGGTGGGGGGGGTTACCTGTTAGGAGGACCAATCATGGTGGATCAGAGTTACCTGATAGGAGGACCAATCATGGTGGATCAGGGTTACCTGATAGGAGGACCAATCATGGTGAATCAGAGTTACCTGATAGGAGGACCAATCATGGTGGATCAGAGTTACCTGATAGGAGGACCAATCATTGTGGGCGGGGTTACCTGTTAGGAGGACCAATCATGGTGGGCGGGGTTACCTGTTAGGAGGACCAATCATGGTGGGCGGGGTTACCTGATAGGAGGACCAATCATGGTGGATCAGGGTTACCTGATAGGAGGACCAATCATGGTGGATCAGGGTTACCTGATAGGAGGACCAATCATTGTGGGCGGGGTTACCTGTTAGGAGGACCAATCATGGTGGGCGGGGTTACCTGATAGGTGGACCAATCATGGTGGATCAGGGTTACCTGATAGGAGGACCAATCATAGTGGATCAGGGTTACCTGATAGGAGGACCAATCATGGTGGATCAGAGTTACCTGTTAGGAGGACCAATCATGGTGGATCAGGGTTACCTGTTAGGAGGACCAATCATGGTGGGTCAGGGTTACCTGTTAGGAGGACCAATCATGGTGGGTCAGGGTTACCTGTTAGGAGGACCAATCATCGTGGATCAGAGTTACCTGTTAGGAGGACCAATCATGGTGGATCAGAGTTACCTGTTAGGAGGACCAATCATGGTGGATCAGAGTTACCTGTTAGGAGGACCAATCATGGTGGATCAGAGTTACCTGTTAGGAGGACCAATCATTGTGGATCAGAGTTACCTTTTTGTAGGACCACCCATCGTGTTGTGGGTTACCTGTTAGGAGGACCAATCATGGTGGATCAGAGTTACCTGTTAGGAGGACCAATCATGGTGGATCAGAGTTACCTGTTAGGAGGACCAATCATGGTGGGTCAGGGTTACCTGTTAGGAGGACCAATCATGGTGGGTCAGGGTTACCTGTTAGGAGGACCAATCATGGTGGGTCAGGGTTACCTGTTAGGAGGACCAATCATGGTGGATCAGAGTTACCTGTTAGGAGGACCAATCATGGTGGGGGGGGGTTACCTGTTAGGAGGACCAATCATGGTGGATCAGAGTTACCTGTTAGGAGGACCAATCATGGTGGATCAGAGTTACCTGTTAGGAGGACCAATCATGGTGGGTCAGGGTTACCTGTTAGGAGGACCAATCATGGTGGGTCAGGGTTACCTGTTAGGAGGACCAATCATGGTGGATCAGAGTTACCTGTTAGGAGGACCAATCATGGTGGATCAGAGTTACCTGTTAGGAGGACCAATCATGGTGGATCAGGGTTACCTGTTAGGAGGACCAATCATGGTGGATCAGGGTCACCTCATAGGAGGATCAATCATTGTGGGCGGGGTTACCTGTTAGGAGGACCAATCATGGTGGATCAGGGTTACCTGTTAGGAGGACCAATCATGGTGGGGGCGTTACCTGTTAGGAGGACCAATCATAGTGGATCAGGGTTACCTGATAGGAGGACCAATCATTGTGGGCGGGGTTACCTGTTAGGAGGACCAATCATTGTGGATTAGAGTTACCTGTTAGGAGGACCAATCATGGTGGGGGGGGTTACCTGTTAGGAGGACCAATCATGGTGGATCAGAGTTACCTGTTAGGAGGACCAATCATGGTGGGTCAGGGTTACCTGTTAGGAGGACCAATCATGGTGGGTCAGGGTTACCTGTTAGGAGGACCAATCATGGTGGATCAGGGTTACCTGTTAGGAGGACCAATCATGGTGGATCAGAGTTACCTGTTAGGAGGACCAATCATGGTGGGGGGGGTTACCTGTTAGGAGGACCAATCATGGTGGATCAGAGTTACCTGATAGGAGGACCAATCATGGTGGATCAGGGTTACCTGTTAGGAGGACCAATCATGGTGGGCGGGGTTACCTGATAGGAGGACCAATCATGGTGAATCAGAGTTACCTGATAGGAGGACCAATCATGGTGGATCAGAGTTACCTGTTAGGAGGACCAATCATGGTGGATCAGGGTTACCTGATAGGAGGACCAATCATTGTGGGCGGGGTTACCTGTTAGGAGGACCAATCATGGTGGATCAGGGATACCTGATAGGAGGACCAATCATGGTGGGCGGGGTTACCTATTAGGAGGACCAATCATGGTGGATCAGGGTTACCTGATAGGAGGACCAATCATTGTGGGCGGGGTTACCTGTTAGGAGGACCAATCATGGTGGATCAGGGTTACCTGTTAGGAGGACCAATCATGGTGGGGGCGTTACCTGTTAGGAGGACCAATCACAGTGGATCAGGGTTACCTGATAGGAGGACCAATCATTGTGGGCGGGGTTACCTGTTAGGAGGACCAATCATTGTGGATCAGAGTTACCTGTTAGGAGGACCAATCATGGTGGGGGGGGTTACCTGTTAGGAGGACCAATCATGGTGGATCAGAGTTACCTGTTAGGAGGACCAATCATGGTGGATCAGAGTTACCTGTTAGGAGGACCAATCATGGTGGGTCAGGGTTACCTGTTAGGAGGACCAATCATGGTGGGTCAGGGTTACCTGTTAGGAGGACCAATCATGGTGGATCAGAGTTACCTGTTAGGAGGACCAATCATGGTGGGGGGGGTTACCTGTTAGGAGGACCAATCATTGTGGGCGGGGTTACCTGTTAGGAGGACCAATCATGGTGGATCAGGGTTACCTGTTAGGAGGACCAATCATGGTGGGGGCGTTACCTGTTAGGAGGACCAATCACAGTGGATCAGGGTTACCTGATAGGAGGACCAATCATTGTGGGCGGGGTTACCTGTTAGGAGGACCAATCATTGTGGATCAGAGTTACCTGTTAGGAGGACCAATCATGGTGGGGGGGGTTACCTGTTAGGAGGACCAATCATGGTGGATCAGAGTTACCTGTTAGGAGGACCAATCATGGTGGATCAGGGTTACCTGTTAGGAGGACCAATCATGGTGGGTCAGGGTTACCTGTTAGGAGGACCAATCATGGTGGATCAGAGTTACCTGTTAGGAGGACCAATCATGGTGGATCAGAGTTACCTGTTAGGAGGACCAATCATGGTGGATCAGAGTTACCTGTTAGGAGGACCAATCATGGTGGATCAGGGTTACCTGTTAGGAGGACCAATCATGGTGGATCAGGGTTACCTGATAGGAGGACCAATCATGGTGGGGGGGGGTTACCTGTTGGGAGGACCAATCATGGTGGATCAGAGTTACCTGTTAGGAGGACCAATCATGGTGGGTCAGGGTTACCTGATAGGAGGACCAATCATGGTGGATCAGGGTTACCTGATAGGAGGACCAATCATGGTGGATCAGGGTTACCTGATAGGAGGACCAATCATGGTAGATCAGGGTTACTTGTTAGGAGGACCAAATCATGGTGGATCAGGGTTACCTGATAGGAGGACCAATCATTGTGGGCGGGGTTACCAGTGAGATGCCCTCTCACTCTGACCAGTCCCTCTGCCCGGTCTGGTTGCTTCCCTCCATTCTTCTTCTTCTTCTTCTTCTTCTTCTGTGTTTATAATGCGTCAGTGAGTGATTGACCTGCAGTGAGCATGTGCAGACGAGGCAGAATGCAGAGCATGCT